>NW_007260658.1:0-828 GCF_000164805.1 Carlito syrichta
CTGCTATTGCTAACATCATAAATAATTTTTCAGATTTTTCAATTATCTAAATGTTTATACTAATGCAGAGCCCAAATACTTACTATTCTGTAAATCTCTATCTTATTTTGATTTATATATATTCGGCCCCAAATTCTCTTTTTTCTGTGTGACTCATTGTAAATGCTTGGTGATTAAAAGTATCAGATTAATGAGATACTTTGTTGCAGAGAAGAGCATCATGTCTTAGGTAGAGAAAATACTAGGGGATTCAATGGAAATACTCTTTTAAAGATAAAAATTGAGTTAAAATATAAAGGGAATGTGATTTTATGTTTCCTTCAAATATATAAGGGAAACTTTTCTCTAAGAATTGCACATCTGTAACATTTAATCAAAATTAACAAGCAGAAAATACAGAGTGGAAAAAGAAAATGTACACAAATTTTAAGAATGGAAAAAGCTGTATTAAATTATGATGCTGTTTTATTTTCTTAAATTATTAAGATTTATTATGCATTCTGCCTTCTGAATAGGACTTAGGTACACTGAATCTCAATGTTCGGTGTTCTAAGAATGATATAGATCTGGAATCTCAACAAGTTTCAGTTTATGCAGAATGAAACATTCAGAATTTATGTGAGAAACACTGTAGTTGTCAATTTTGAAGGCAGAAGTTTACCAAGTGTCCCAACTTATTAAAAGGAAAAGGAGTTATCATTGGAGTATTATACAATTCTTAAGAAATCAATTCCTGTATAGTGAACATTTCTAGGCCCAACTCTGAATTGCAACCATTTTTAAATTTAAAAAAACAAAAAATAGAATAAACAAATAAAGGCAGTTGCA
>NW_007260658.1:848-14936 GCF_000164805.1 Carlito syrichta
GCCCAATCCTGTATTGTAACCATTTTAAAAGTAAAAACAGATAAAAAATAGAATAAAAAAATAAAGTCAGTTGCATGTTTTACAGCTTTCATTTATTTATTTATTTAAAAATTAATTTTAATTTTTAAAAAAATGTAGAGTACAATTCAGAGTTAGATATATACACATTGATTATACAGGGTCTCTGGTTGAATCGTATGCCCCTTCCTTCCTTAGCAGTATCCTTCCACTGCCAATCTCACTCCTCCTCATAAAATGTTTTCCACTACTGCAAATCACTTTCTTTCAGCACTATAAGTGATCAAGTTCGGCTCATGAGTGAGAACATATGGAACTCTGTTCTTTGTTTCTATGATAAATCACTGAAAATGACCTAAGACATATCCATCAAACATGCTGCAAAATGCTTATACTGTCCTTTTTTATGGCTGCATAATATTTCACTGTGTGTATATCACTTTTATTTTATCCATTCCAGCTTTGATGGGCAACATGGTTTTTACCATGTTTTATTGCAATTGTGATTAGAGCTGAAAATACATACTGGTGCAGGTATCTTTTTGGTAAAATGATTTGAGTTTCTCCAGGTATATTCTCGACAGGGCAATTATTGAGTCACATGGTAGGACAATATCTTGTCCCTTTACAAACCACCACACACTTTTCCAAAGATGTTGCTCTACTTTTTAGCCCACATGCAGTGTAGAAGAATGCATTTTTTTCCCAAATCCTTACCTGCATCTGTTATTGTTTGTTTTTTTAATGATGGCCAGTCGTACAGGGGATGTGTGGTATTTCAAAGTGGTTTCATTTGCATTTCTTTGATGATGAATAAGGCTGAGCAATTTTCATGTGCCTGCTGGCTGCCTGTAACTCTTCTTATAAAAAGTGTCCAATCACATATTTTGCACACTTGTCAAAGCGAATGTTTTTCTGATTTTTCTGAGTGTTTGAGTTACTTGTAGATCCTAGATGTTATGCCTTTTTATAGATATATAGGTGGATAATCGTTTTTCCCATTCTGTCGTCTGTATCCCTCCTCTTCTGATGGTTACTTTTGTTTTGCAGAAGTGTATTAATTTGATGAGATCCCACTTATCTAACTTACTTTTTAAGTGTTGAGTATTAAGTGTGCTGAAGAGGAATTATATTCAGTTTCCAGTTTCCCTAATGGTGTCTCCTGCGATTTCTAAGATTATTATAATTTTGCGTTTTACGTTTATGTCTATGATCCATTTAGAATTAATGTGTATGGTGATAGATAGGAGTCCTGTTTCAATCTGGTGCATGGTGTCAACCTTTTCCCCGAACCCTTTATTGAATATGTTCTCCATTAACCAGTGGGTCTTCGAGGATTTTGCAAAGATGAGTTGGCTGAGAATTTGATGATTTCATTCCTGATCCATTGGCCTATGGACCTATTCTTGTACCAATACCAGGCTGTTTTGATTACTGTAAGCATATAGTAAAGTTTAAAGTCTAGAACAGTGATGACTCCTGCTTTGTTTCTTTTGATAAGATTCTTTTAGCTATTCTTGATTGTTTATGGAACGTTGATGGATATGGGGTAGGACATTTTCAGTGATTTATCACAGAAACAAAGAGCAGACTTCCATATGTTCTCACTCATGAACTGAACTTGATCACTTATAGTGCTGGAAGAAAGTGATTGGCAGTAGTGGAAAACTGTTTACGGGGAGGGTTGAGATTGGCAGTGGAGGGATACTGTAAAGGAAGTGAGGGGAATACTTCATCAACCAGGGACCCTGTATAATCAATGATTGCATATCTAACTCTGAATTGTACTCCAATTTTAAAAAAAAATTAAAATAAATAAATAAATAAATCTAAGCTGTAAAACATGCAACTGACTTATTTGTTTATTCCATCTTTTATTTTTTTTTACTTTTAAAATGGTTACAATTCAGGTTTTGGCTTAGAAATGTTCATTATGGAGGGATTGATTTTTTAAGAAGTGTATAATACTGCAATGATAATTCTTTTTTCTATTAATACGTTAGAATACATGGTATAATTCTGCCTTCAAAATTGACAACTACAGTGTTTCTCACAGAAATTCTGAATGTTTCATTCTGCCTAAATTGAAACTTTTTGAGATTCCAGATCTGTATCATTCCTAGATAACTGAAACTTGAGATTCAGTGTCCTTAAACGTTATTCAGAAGGCACAATGCATAATAACTCTAAAAAGATTTAGAAAATAAAACAGTATCACAATTTAATACAGCTTTTCCCAGTCTTATAATTTGTGTACATTTTGGTGGACTCTGTATTTTCTGCTTGTTAATTTTTACAGTTTAAGATATAAGTGAAGTCACGGAATCAAGCATATGAAATTGTCATTCATGACTTCAGCCTCAGAACTTTGACATCATAATGGGAGGGACCTTGACGACTGAACAATTCTTAGGCTTCCAGCACTTGTGTACAGTGCTCTGCCAAATGCAGTAGACATGGTAGAATTCATTCCCAATAAGTGAAGATAACTATGCGTTCACATGGTTAATACATCCAAAGATGTCTCCAGGGATAGATGGCCATTCAAGAATCCTATAAACGAGGCAGTCTTTTTTTTTTAAAGCAGTCTTTATTGAGAGGACTGAAAGACTCCCAAACTGGGAAAGGACCTGAGGAGCTTGCCCACGATGTAGTCTTTTATTATTATGGTCATGGAGTCCTGTTGAGGGTTGGTTTTAACACAACCAAACAATATTTTCGCACTTTCCTTAGTATAGAAACTTTTGGATGTTTATAGTATTGTGTAATAGCCATTGAGCAGTTTTTCCACAGGATTTGAACATTGTTTTTCCTAATATCATAATCATTTTTAAAGAATTTCCAATTATCTAAATTTTTATACTAATGCAGAGCCCAAACACTTACTACATTGTAAATATCAATGTTATATTGATTTATATATATTGGGCCCCCAATTCTCTTTTTTCTGTGTGCCTCATTGTAAATGCTTGGTGATTAAAAGTATCAGAATAGGGGGAAGCGGCAAGATGGCGACAGGGCAACCCGGCGTCTGAAGCCCTCAGGAAAGGGAGATCTTCAGTGGGTCTCTGACTTTCACCCTGGGGGACTGGGGACCCCAGCATTGCAGCCTGCTCGGCAGACAGAGCTCGGCCACTGCCATTGGAACGACTGGACAGTTTTGACTGCATTCCAAACGGTATCGTGGCCGCCGTCGCTGCTGCCGCCCCTCCCCCCACCGCCACTGCCGCTGCTGTCACCGGCGCCACTGCTGCCATGGCCTCTGGGAGGGGTAGCATATCGCACCACGTGGCCCGAGGAGATCCACAATGAACCGCTTCAGGGAAGATCTGCTGGGATCGCTGCCACCTATCCTGCGTCTGAGACTGTCCTGCCCGTCCGGCGTGGGGCTCCTGTTGCCTGCTCGGAGGCAGGCAGCCATCTTGTTCCTGTCTGGCCCCACCCACTCTGGGGCGAGCAGATGAGATAGGACCACCTGCTGGCGATTCAAGGTAACAACACCGAACCGGGAGAAACAAGCTTGATAAAGACATAGACCAAACTGCTGAAGGAAGGTTAATCTGAACTGTCCTTCACAGCAGATCAGGGGCAATTGACTCTAACTGCAAACTAATTTACCAGCTTGAAAAGAAAACAAGAAATCAGACCTGAAAGGACATTGGACTTAAATGAAAGGTCTCAGAGTGTGCTTCATTGATTCTATCAGTTAATGACTTAATTCTATTCCTACTGTGTTGTTCCCTTTTTTCTTTTTTCCTTTTCCTTTTCCTTTTCTTCTCTTTTCTTCTCTCTGTAAACCATATCTTTGTATAGAGGAACAGCACACTAACAAGGTGGTTGGTTAGCTTGTATATAGCATCACTATATGTTTTATTTTTGTTTGTATGAGAGTTGGTTCTACTGTAGCTGTGGTGTATTGTTTTTATCTGTTTCAGTATACACCTCTCTGTCTATTTGTTGGCACACTCGTTTGTTTCCCCCTTACTCCTCTATCTCTTCACTCCCTTCTTCAACCCACTATCTGCTCCATTCTCTCCCCTCTGCTAACCACATTTTATTTAAGGGTGTAAACCTACAGCCCCACTGTACAGACAGATTCCACGACAGTGGGAAGTGGGTTCCACATTATCCACACGCCTATCAGCAAATACCAGGACTTGCAGACAGATTTTGGATCACAGCTCTCCCCTTAAATACATCTCAAAACTGCAAAAAGGACCACCTCCAACATACAGTGCAACTTCAGAAGTGAACAAAGTAAGAGGACTTACATAAAGAATAGGAGATTGAACAAACAGAAGTAAAACCAATCCCTTTAACCCTGAATAACAGAATTAAAGAAGACAGTGACGTGGAGGGAAGGAAAAAGTAGAGGGGGGGAAACCGAACAAATGAAGAAAAACCAAAAGAAGAATATAAGTCCTGGGAAATCAGACACTGAGAAAACAGATTCTGGAACACAGACAATGAAGAGTCCCCAGAATGACTGTTACATGCAACAAACTCAGACATCAAGACATTAATGGAGAGAATTTAAAAAATTGAGGAGAGACAAGAAGAAAATAGGAAGGAGCTGTTGTCAGAAATGACAGCAATAAAGAATACTGTGATGGAACTGAACAACAGACTAATAACCATGGAAAGCAGAATCAGCCAAGCTGAAGAAAGAATCTAAGAGCTCAAAGACCAAAACACAGAACTAACCCAAACTGTCAAAAGCATAGAAAAGAAGCCCAAAAGACAGAACAAAACCTGCAAGAGATGAATGATCACTTCAAGAGACCAAACCTAAGAATAATTGGGCTTCCTGAGGCAGAAAGAGAAACAGAAGCCACACTGGAACAAACATTTCATGAAATCATCCAAGAAAACTTCCCTCATCTCATTAAGGATGAAAAAATTCAAACACAAGAGATTCAAAGAACCGCTGCAAGACAACAAACGAGAAGACCAACTCCCAGACATATAATAATTCGCCTAAACAAAGTAGCTATGAAAGGAAAATTCCTAAAGGCAGCAAGAGGAAAAGGCCAGACTACCTACCAGGAAAACCAATTAGAATAGCAGCAGATCTATCCACAGAAACACTTCAGGCCAGAAGAGCCTGGAGCCCTATCTTCAAAGTTCTAAAAGAGAAACAATTTCAACCAAGAATAACCTACCCAGCCAAACTAAGCTTCATTAGTGAGGGAGAATTGAAATCTTTTCCAGACATCCAATCCCTAAGAACCTACACTGCCACCAGACCACCTCTACAAGAAACACTTAAGAAAGTACTGAACACAGAAGAAAAAGAAAAAAGAGCAACAGCATTCTTCACAAGAGTACAGGCAAAAGATTAAAAACACACATGAACTAACTCCAAAACCCAAAGAAAGACAACAAATAAACAGGATCAACTCTGTAAGAACCTTATGACAGGGATCAACTCTTGCATTTCAATTATTAGCCTAAGTGTGAATGGACTAAATGCACCACTGAAAAGACATAGAATGGCAAAATGGATAAAATATCATCAGGCAGCAATCTACTACCTTCAAGAGACTCACCTCACTAGAAAGGAAACCCACAGACTCAAAGTAAGAGGATGGGAAACAAACTTTCAGGCGAATGGAATACAAAAGAAAGGAGGAGTAGCGATCTTAATTTCAGACAAAATACCCTTCAAGCTATTAAAAATCAAAAAAGATACAGAAGGCCACTACATAATGATAAAAGGCTCAATCCATCAACAAGAAATATCTATCCTAACCATATATGCACCTAACATAGGTGTGCCAACTTTCATAAAGCAACTTCTTGGAAAACTAAAGAAAGATATTGCCTCTGCCACTATCATAACTGGGGACTTTAATACCCCACTCACAAGCCTAGACAGATCATCAGGACAAAAAATCAGCAAAAAGATCCGGAACCACAATGTGACTTTGGACCAAATGGACTTAATTGATACCTACAGAACACTCCATCCAAAGACCACAGAATACACATTCTACTCATAACCACATGGAACATATTGTAAGGTCGACCACATACTTGGCCATAAATCAAACATAAGCAAATTTAAAAGGACCGAAATTCTACCAAACACCTTCTCGGACTACAGTGGAATAAATATAAACATTGACACCAACAAAGTTCTCCCAAAACTCACAAAGACATGGACACTAAACAGCATGATGCTAAACAACTCCTGGGTCAATGATGAAATCAAAACAGGGATCAAAAGATACCTGGAAACAAATGAAAATGAAGAAACATCTTACCAGAATCTCTGGGATGCCCTGAAAGCTGCAGTAAGAGGGGAATTTATATCCCTACAAACACACATGAAGAAAATGGAAGGAACAGAAATTCACAACCTAACAAGCCACCTAAAGAAGCTGGAAAAGCAAGAACACAAAAACCCCAATTTCAGCAGAAGAATCCAGATCACCAAAATAAAAGCCCAAATCCAGGACATAGAAGACAAAAAAATAATACAAAAAAATCAATGAAATAAAAAGCTGGTTCTTCGAAAGGGTAAACAAGATTGATGGTCCCCTAGCTAGACTGACCAAGAGAAAACGAGAAAAAAACCAAATAAGCACAATCAGAAACACAAAAGATGAAGTCACATCTGACCCTAAAGAAATACAAAAGTTCATTAGAGACTACTACGTACACTTGTATGGAAACAAACTTGAAAACCTTAAGGAAATGGAGGACTTTCTGACATCACACAACCTACCTAGGTTGGAACAAGAAGAAATTAAGATCCTAAATAGACCAATAACAATCAAGGAAATCAACTATGTAATAAGAAAACTTCCTACAAAAAAAGCCCTGGTCCTGATGGCTTTCCAGCAGAATTCTACAAGATATTCAAGGAGGAGCTGATACCAATCCTACTGAAGGTATTCCAGGCGATTGAAAAAGATGAAACTCTCCTGAAATCATTTTACGAGCCAACATCACATTGATACCCAAGCCAGGTAAACATCCAACAAACAAAGAGAACTACAGGCCAATATCTTTGATGAACATTGATGCTAAAATTCTCAACAAGATCCTAGCAAACCGGATTAAGCAATACATCTCAAAAATCATACACCATGACCAAGTAGGCTTCATTCCTGGCATGCAAGGCTGGTTCAACATTTGTAAAACCATAAATGTAATTAAATACATCAACAGATGTCAAAACAAAAACCACATGATCATATCATTAGATGCAGAAAAAGCTTTTGATAAAATCCAGCACCCCTTCTTGATACAAACCCTTGAACATCTAGGCATACGGGGAACTTGCCTCAAAATAGTAAAAGCCATCTACAAGAAACCCACAGCCAGCATACTCCTAAATGGACAAAATTGCAACCAATTCCCCTGAAAACTGGAACTAGACAAGGATGCCCACTCTCTCCCCTCCTGTTCAACATAGTATTGGAAGTCCTGGATAAAGCAATCAGAGAAGAGGAGGCAATCAGAGGTATTCAAAAAAGGAAAAGAGGGAAGTCAAGTTATCTTTCTATGCAAATGATATGATGGTGTACCTTGAAAACCCAAGAGAATCTTTTCAAAGGCCTCCTTACATTGATAAAAGCCTTTGACAAAGTCTCAGGATACAAAATAAATGTACAAAAGACAATCGCATTTCTCTACACCAATAATAAACAAACAGAAACCCAAATAAAAAACACAGTTCCATTCACAATAGCCACAAAAAAAATGAAATACCTTGGCATCTTCCTAACCAGAGACGTGAAAGACCTTTACAATGAAAATTACAAAACACTGCTCAAAGAAATCAAAGCTGACATGAACAAGTGGAAAAATATCCCATGCTCATGGATCAGAAGAATCAACCTTTTGAAGATCTCCATCTTACCTAAGGCAATCTACAAATTCAATGCAATACCCATTAAATTACCAAGAACATTCTTCTCAGACCTAGAAAAAACAACACAGGAATTCATATGGAAACACAAACATCCAAGAATAGCCAGAACAATCCTCAGCAAAAAAAACAAAGCAGGTGGTATCACAATACCAGATTTCAAACTTTACTATAAAGCTACAATCATCAAAACAGCTTGGTATTGGTACAGGAACAGGCATATAGATCAATGGAACAGAATTGAGATTCCAGAAGCAAAACCTCAATTTCTCAACCAACTCATCTTCGACAAAGCCCCCACCACCTACCAATGGGGAGAGGAGAACCTATTCAGTAAATGGTGCTGGGAAAATTGGCTGACCACATGCAGAAGATTGAAACAGGACCCCTATCTATCCCCATGCACAAAGGTTAACTCCAAATGGATCAGAGACCTAAATGTAAAACCTCAAACCATAAGAACCTTAGAAAAGGAAGGAAATACTCTCATGGAAATCGGAACTGGCATCCAATTCCTGTACAAAACCCGAAACCCACAGGACTTAAGAGAGAAGATAGACAAATGGGACCTTATTAAACTGACAAGCTTCTGCAAAGTCAAAGAAACCATCAAGAGAGCAGGGAGTCAGCCTACAGACTGGGAAAAAGTATTTGCCAACTCTAGGTCTGATAAAGGCTTAACATCCTGGATCTACAAGGAACTGAAACGTACTGAAAAGAAGAAAACAAACAACCCCATTATAAAATGGGCAAAAGATATGAACAGACACTTCACAAAAGAAGACATTCGAGCAGCCAACAAACACATGAAGAAATGCTCAACCTCGCTAATCATCAGGGAGATGCAAATCAAAACTACACTGAGATGCCACCTAAAACCAGTCAAAATGGCAATTATCAACAACTCAAAAAATAACAGCTGCTGGAGAGGGTGTGGTGAAAAGGGAACACTTCTACACTGTTGGTGGGAGTGTAAACTAGTGCAACCTCTGTGGAAAGCAGTGTGACGATTCCTAAAAACTCTAAAAATTGACCTTCCATATGACCCTGCAATCCCCCTACTGGGAATATACCCTGAAGAACACAAATCACTCTATAAATAAGATACCTGCAGACGTATGTTTATCGCAGCGTTGTTCACAATAGCAAGAACCTGGAAACAACCATGTTGCCCATCAAAAGAGGACTGGATTAAAAAAATGTGGTACGTATACATGATGAAATACTACGCAGCCATAAAAAAGAACAAAATCATGAATTTCGCTGCAACCTGGATGGAACTAGAGTCTATAATACTGAATTACCTCTCACAGAAACAAAGATCCGAATATCACATGTTCTCACTCATATAATGGACCTTGAACATCCAATGTAATACTGTAAGAAAATGACTGACGGTACTGGGAAACTATGGGGGGGAGGGGGATGGGATTAACAGTAGCAAATATCTGTCGGGGGATGGGAAAACACCTCTTATCAACAGGGTGCCTGAATGAAGCATAATTGTACACCTAACCCTGAACTGTACCCCACAAAACCATAATAAAAAATACTGATTAATGGAAAAAAAGTATCAGAATAATCAGATACTTTGTTGCAGAGTACAGCATTATGTCTTACGTAAAGAAAATACTAGGGGATTCAATGGAAATACTCTTTTAAAAATATAAATTGGGTTAAAATATAAAGGGAACGTGATTTTATAAATCCTTCAAAAATGTAAGCGAAACTTTTCTCTAACGATTGCACATCTGTAACATTTAATCAAAATTACCAAGCAGAAAATACAGAGTGCAACAAGACAATGTACACAAATTTTAAGAATGGAAAAATCTGTATTAAATTACTATACTGTTTATTTTTTTCTCTAAAATTTTTAAAATTTATCATGCACTCTGCGTTCTGAAGAGCACTTAGGTACACTGAATCTCAAGGTTCAGTTTCCAAGAATGACATAGATCTGGAATCTCAACAAGTTTCCATTTAGGCAAAATAAAACATTGAGAATTTTTGTGAGAAACACTGCAGATGTCAATTTTGAAGGCAGAATTATACCATGTATTCCACCGTATTAAAGGGGATAGGAGTTATCATAGGAGTATAACACAATTCGTAAAAAATCAATACTTGCATAATGAAAATTTCTAGGCCCGACCCTGAATTGTAACCCTTTTTAAAGTAGAAGAAAATAAAAATAGATTAACAAATAAAGTCAGTTGCATATTTTACAGCTTACATTTATTTATTTACTTAATAATTTATTTTAATTTTTTAAAAAATGTGGGGTGCAATTCAGAGTTAAATATACAAACATTGATTTTGCGGGGTCCCTGATTGATGAGCTATGCCCCTCCCTTCCTTAGCAGTATCCCTCCACTGCCAATCTCACCCCTCCACATAAAAAGTTTTCCACTACTGCCAATCACTTTTTTACAGCACTATAAGTGATCAAGTTCAGCTCATGAGTGAGAACATATAAAACTCTGTTCTTTGTTTCTGTGATAAATCACTGAAAAAGACCTACCTCATATCCATCAAACGTTCTGCACAATCCTTATTTCTGTCCTTTTTTATGACTGCAAAATATGCCACTGTGTATATACCACATTTATTTTATCCATTCCAGGATTGATGGGCAACATCGTTGGTACTATGTTTTATTGCAATTGTGATTAGAGCTGCAAAAAACATACTGGTGCAGTTATCTTTTTGGTGAAATCATTTGAGTTCCTTCATGTATATTCTCGACGAGGGAATTACTGAATCACATGGTAGGTCAATATCCTGTCCATTTTCAAACCACCACACTGTTTTCCAAAGATGTTGCTCTATATTTCAATCCACATGCAATGTAGAAGCATTTATTCCATCACAAATCATTATCTGAATCTGTTATTATTTGTTTTATTAATGATCCCAGTCTTACATGCGGTATGTGGTATTTCAAAGTGGTTTCATTTGTATTTCTTTGATGATGAGTGAGGCTGAGCAATTTTCATGTGTCTGCTGGGTGCCTGTATCTCTTCTTATGAAAAGTGTCCAATCACATATTTCGCTGTACTTTTCAAAGGGAATATTTGTTTCATTTTTCTGAGTGTTTGAGTTTCTTGTAGATCCTAGATGTTACACTTTTTTTCAGATATATAAGTGGAGAATCATTTTTCCCATTCTGATGACTGTATCTCTGCTCTCTGACGGTTTCTTTTGTTTTTCAGAAATATGTTAATTTGAGGAGATCCCAGTAGTTTAACTTACTTCTTAAGGCATGGGTATTTAGGGTTCTGAAGAGGAATTAGTTTCGTGTTCCAGTTTCCCTAATGGTGTCTCCTGCGTTTTCTACGATTATTTTAATTTGGTGCTTTACATTTAGGTCTTTGATCCATTTAGAGTTAATGTGTATGTTGATAGATAGGGGTCCTGTTTCAATCTGATTCATGTTATCAGCCTTTTCCCAGCACCGTTTACTGAATAAGTTCTCCATTACCCAGAGGGTCTTGAAAGTTTTTTCAAAGATGAGTTGGTTGAGAATATGAAGCTTTCATTCTCTGTCCTAATCCATTGGCCTATGGACGTATTCTTGTTCCAACTCCAGGCTGTGTTGATTACTGTAAACATATAGTAAAGTTTGAAGTCTGGAAGTATAATAGCTCCTGCTTTGTTTCTTTTGATAAGATTCTTCGGCTATTCAGGAATGTTTATGTTTTCGTATGAATATTTTATTGTAATTTCCAGGTCTGAGAAGAAAGATGCTAACTTAATGATTATTTCATTGAATCTGTACACTGACTAAAAGGCTAATTTTTACATTATAAGTTGTAACTAAAGTCAAGAAATCAAGCATATCAAATTGTCATTTATGATGTCACCCTCAGAACTTTGACATCATAATGGGAGGGACTTTGAAGACTGAACAATCCTTGGGCTTCAAGCACTTGTGTACAGTGTTCTGCCAAATGTGGAAGACATGGTGGATTTCATTCCGAAGAAGTTAAGATAACCATGCGTTCACAGGGTGAACAAATCCAAAAATTTTGCCAGGGATAAGTGACCATTCAAGAATCCTATCAACGAGGTAGTCTTTTTTTTTTTTTAAAGCAGTCTTTCTTGAGAGGACCGACAAACTCCCATATGGGAGGAGATCTAAGGGGGTTGCCCACGATGTAGTCTTTTATTATTAATCACAGAGTCCTGTTGGAGCTTGGTTGTACCACAGCCAAATAATATTTTAGCAGTTTCTTTAGTTTAGAAACTTTTGGTTGTTTTTAGTATTTTGTAACAGCCTTTGAGCAGTTTTTCCTACAGGATTTGAACATTGCTTTTCCTAAGATCTTAATCAATTTTCCAGAATTTTCAATATTCTAAATTTTTATAATAATGCAGAACCCAAATACTTACTACTTTGTAAATCTCCATGTTATTTTGGTTTATATATATTGGTCTGAAAATTCTCTTTTTTACTCTGCGCCTCATTTTAAATGCTTGGTGATTAAAAGTATCAGATTAATCAGATACTTTGTTGCAGAATGCAGCATTATGTCTTGGGTAGAGAAAATACTAGGGGATTCAATGGAAATACACTTTGAAAATATAAATTGGGTTAAAATATAAAGGGAATGTGATTTTACATTTCCTTCAAATATATAAGGGAAACATTTCTCTAATGATTGCACAACTGTAATATTTAATCAAAATTAACAAGCAGAAAATACAGAGTGCACCAAGAAAATGTCCACAAATTTGAAGAATAAAAAAAGCTGTATTAAATTATTATACTGTTTTATTTTCTAAAATTTTTAAGATTTCTTATGCATTCTGTCTTTGAATAGAACGTAGGTACACTGAATGTCAAGGTTCAGTTTTCCAACAATAATATAGATGTGGAATCTCAACAAGTTTCAATTTAGGCAGAATAAGACATTGAGAATTTATGTGAGAAAAACGGTAGTTGGTCAATTTTGAAGGCATAGTTATACCACTTATTCCAATGTATTAAAAGGAAAAGGAGTTATCATTGGAGTATTATACAATTCTTAAAAAATCAATCCCTGCATAATGAACATTTCTAGGCCCAACCCTGAATTGTAACTATCTTTAAAGGTAAAAAACAAAAAATCAACAAATAAAGTCAATTGCGTGTATACAGCTTTCATTTATTTATTTACTTAATTTTTTATTTTAATTTTTAAAAAATGTGGGGTACTATTCAGAGGTAGATATAAAAACATTGATTATGCAGGATCCCTGGTTGATGAGGTATGCCCCTCCCTTCCTTAGCATTATCCCTCCATTGCCAATCTCACCCCTCCCCCTAAACAGTTTTCCACTACCGCCAATAACTTTCTTACAGCACTATAAGTGATCAAGTTCAGCACATGAGTGAGAACATATGGAACTCTGTTCTGTGTTTGTGTGATAAATCACTGAAAATTACCTACCACATAGCCTTCAAACGTTCTGCAAAATCCTTCTGTCTGTCCTTTTTCATGGCTTCGTAATATTTCCCTGTGTGTATACCACATTTATTTTATCCATTCCAGCTTTCTTGGGAAACATGGTTGGTATGATGTTTTCTGCAATTGTGATTAGAACTGCCAAAAACATACAGGCGCAGGTATCGTTTTGGTAAAATGATTTGAATTCCTCCAGGTATATTCTCTACAGAGGAAATTCTGAGTCACATGGTAGGTCAATATCTTGTCTGTTTACAAACCACCACAATGTTTTACAAAGATGTTGCTCTATTTTTCAGTGCACATATAGTGTAGAAGCATTTATTTCTTCCAAAATTCTGAACTGCATCTGTTATTGCTTCTTTTATTAATGATGGCCAGTCTTACAGGGGGTATATGGTATTTCAAAGTGTTTTCATTTGCCTTTTTTTGATGATGAGTGAGGCTGAGCAATTTTCATGTGTCAACTGGCTGCCCATATCTCTTCTTATGAAAAGTGTCCAATCACGTATTTTGCAAACTTTTCATAGGAAATATTTGTGTGATTTTTCTGAGTGTTTGAGTTTCTTGTAGATCCTAGATGTTATGCCTCTTTACAGATATCTACGTGGAAAATCGTTTTTCCCATTCTGTTGGCTGTATCTATGCTCTTCTGATGGTAACTTTTGTTTTGCAGAAGTATATTAAACTGATAAGATTCCATTAGTCTAACTTACGTCTTAAGGCATGAGTATTTAGGGC
>NW_007260659.1:0-7916 GCF_000164805.1 Carlito syrichta
TTTACATCATGTTTTTTCTTTTGTTTATGGGGAAGTTGACCTTTACAGGTTTCATTTTGTTTCTTCCTGCTACCAGGTGGTGTAACAAAACACCAGCTGCCAATTTATCAGCCACATCCTGTGACCTCTAGGTCACCTGAATCTCTTCCCTTTGCTATTCTATTTTTTTCCTTTACTAATCTATTTTCTTAATTGTACCCTTATATATACTTTCAGCAGCAATATATTGACTTGTTTTTTCTTTTATATAACCACCCTTATCTTACCCACTACGAATTCTTAATACTATTAATTTAAAAATTTTACTTTCTTAATTCTAATTGCCTTATCTATATTACTTGCTATTTTCTCATCACCTATTTTACATTTTATATTTGTAAATAAAACATGTCTAAATCTACACTTATATATGAAATTAATCTTACTTCTAATCCGAAATGTATTTAATTTTAAACCTACATTAAGTGTATATAATTTTGTTTACCTTAAAACTTAATTATTTTCCTATTCCTTATATTTACCTAATGTCTACATCTATAATAAACATTTATCTTTTAATTCTAGCTGCTATCTATTTAATTCTAATCCTTACTTTAATTTTAACTTTCTTTCTAATTAAACTATAACATTTCTTAAATCAAAAGGCATGTCTGTGACTTGTTTTTTCTGAAAACACCTGTTTTTGGAGATACTCTGTCTCAATTTCTCACTTCCTCATTAATCACAACTGTCAATGTTATAAAGGCTGTGAGGAAGTACTTGTTTTTCCTTTTTAGCTAAAGGTTGCAAAATTTGCATTCCCTTGTCCCTTCAGGGGGGAAATTTTTTGCTGTTGAGCCCTTTTTACATTTTTATACATAGGTTTACTGCTAATTCCGCATCTTTGCACATTCTAAGGGGCACCCTTTTTGCTGCAATCTCACCTCTATTATGCCTATGTATAATTTTTGCTGTCAAATGCCATCATCCATTTGTACATCTATTATCTCAATTAAAGAGGGAATATTCTCAAGCCTATGCACGCAATCCTTCAAAGTTAGGGGAGGTCTGTCAACAGGATCCATGGGGCTTTACCTCCATCATGGCCGCATTTTACTGGGGCCTTGTTCCCAGCCGGCGTTTTTCCTGTTTTCAGGTCCCTTTTACCTTACTTTTACTAGTGATTGCAGCTCCCAGCAAACGGTGCCGCTGGTTCCCTGAAGAAGGCATCGGAATTTAGAAACATGGACAAAGGTTGGGGAAAAAGTGAAAGTTTATTATTCTCTCCATGGTCCAGAATGAGTGTCTGTAGATACTTTTGCATTGTGGAATATAATGAAAGATGTCTTATATCCACAAGAGATTGATAAAAAGACCATTAGAGCAAACGAGGAACCAGGTGAAACAACTCCCTTACTAATCCCTGTTCTTTCCCAGGCAATGTTAGCCACTGCCCCTGTTGATGATGATCTTCTACTACCTGAGGATAAGGAATGCATAAAAGAAAAAGCAGCTAGGTATCATGAAGAAAAATATCCATATAATTTAAATTTGCACCTTGGCCCCAAAAGATCTCCGGCAAGTGGAGCCAGGCAGGGAGGGATTGTGATTTGTGAACGTCTTGATTTAAGTGGAGAAAATTGTCTTTCTATACTGATTCCTGTTATATAAACGGGATGTTGTATCATATTTTTAAAAGTCACCATTCCTGTTAATAAGGCAGCCATTCTTGATCTACTTATCCAATTACAGCAACTAATAATTGTTAGAAACCAACCATTTTTCATAGGTCATATTAGATTTCATTAAGGACTCCCTGGACCTCTACATCAAGGTAATTAATTAGCAGATGCCTTGACATAATCGGTCATATGCCCTCTCTTTGTAGGTTCTTTAGTGAATCAAGCTCAGCAATCCCATACAATTCATCACCAAAACTCTGAAGCTTTCAGGCACCAGTTTCACATTTTAAGAGAAACAGTTAGACAAATCATAAAATATACTTAGTGTACTACTTCTAATAGCCCCCTCCCCTCAGGAGTTAATCCCCATGGATTAAACTCTAATATTTTGTGACAACTGTATGTTACTCATTTCCAAAGTTTTGGAAAATTGTAATTTCTACATGTGACATTGGATATATTTTTCCCTGTAATTTTAGCCTCGCCCAGAACTGGGGGAGTCTATAAAGATGTAGTCCAACATTTATTCTCTTGTGTTTTACAACTGGGTTTTCCTAAACAATTAAAAACCGATAATGCTCTTTCTTATGCATCAAAAGCTTTTCAGTCATTTTATACCCAGTTTGGCATCTCTCGTTCTACAGGAATGCCGTATCATCCTCAAGATCAAACTATCATTGAGAGCCCATCAAACGTTAAAAAATCAAATAATTAAATTGCAGGATAAGGAATAGAATATAATTCTCCCCATCATACCAGAAACCATGCTATGTTTGTAAGTTATCATCTCAGTTTGGACTCTGAAGCACATTCAGCTATGATGAGACATTGGGAGTCCTAAGAATACTGTTAATCTGATGGCAAAAGGAAAGATTTTCTTACAGGTTAATGGAAGGAGTCCAATGTCCTTTTAACATGTGGGACAGATTATGCTTGTGTTTTTCCCCAGGACTTACCCTAACCTATTTTGGTACAGGATCATCTAATTAGACATATCCAGCTCCCCACCCTTGTCGAGTTACAGGCAGAGGAGACATAAATCACACCATCAGTCTGAGTAAAATGCAGATGATGAAGAGTAGGTGTTGGTTTCAAAGTTGAAATGTCTTACAATTCAACAACTTGACCAATGTCATCTCATCCTTTGTCGTCTCCCGCTCATCAACCCAGACATTATCATTGAGCTGTTTTGACTAGACAGTGCACACCACCCACATGGGAGCAAATCAACACGCTCAACCAAGATGCTGAGGATCTGGTTCACTCTCAAGACACTTCTCTCACTCTCTCTACTGTTTTTGTTGCTCTGCTGGCTATTATAGTGTGCCAGATGGGTTATACTTATTCGGAAAAATCGTATTGGTTTTATATCCCAAACCCTCCAGTGTTCCAGCCTGTTACATGGGATGGTAATATTATTACTGTTTTACTAATCATTCTTCTTTTTTAGGAGGCCCCACTCTTTTTTCATCACAAGTCAAAACTGTTATTAATTATAATTTTTCTTTTTCAAGTTATTCTACTTCTCCTCCAATATGTTTTAGTTTACCTAAAAAATCATAACAGTCCTTTTATATTTTGGGTTGTTTAAACTCACGTATAAAAGCCATGGTAACAGACAGCCCCTCTTATCTTCCCAGAACGGCAAATGACTGAGATAATAGGTTTCTTAAATTATTGATGCCTGGGGACTTTGACCCTAAATTAGCAACCAGGGCTCTGGAGGAATGCCTGAGTCCCTCAGATCGAGGACTCAGGGGCCAGATCCTGCTGCCATGCCCCATCCTGGCTGACGGAGACTCTAGTGACAAAAAAGACATTTCCCACGTGCGTCAAGATGGGCATCCATGTCTCCCCATTGAAAGGTTCGCATGAGCAGAGGGTGATGGAGTGACTGGGAGAGGTATGGGCCCTCACCCTGCCTGATAGTGGCAGACAGGGTGACAGTAAGCTGGACTGCCTTCGGCATACCCATATCACTTTGATCGCTATGTGCCCAATGGCTGCCCTAGTTCGGGTATGTCTTTTCCATGAGCTCACATGTGCCTTTGCCATGGGTCACGAGTGTGGAGGTGGAGGTCAGCCTTCTCGGGTACGTGTCTGAAGGCACATGAAGGACATGCCTGGTGGCCAGGTTTGAAACCTCCCACAAATGACAGGCCAGAAGTGCCTTTTCCTCTCCCATTCCTGAGAGTGACTTCTTGCACTGGGTGTCAGTGGTGGTGGTGGCGGTGGTGGTGGTGATGATTACTATTATTTGGATTCGGAATCCCTGTCTGTCGCCCAGGACAGAGAGCAGGGGCATGCTCAGGGCCCCCGCGGTCTCCACCTTCTGTGCTCATGCAATCCTCCCGCCTCAGATCCCTGAGTGACTGGAATCACATACCTGTGCCACCATGTTCAGCTAATCTTTGGATTTATTATTGATGTCTGTGATAAGGTCTCGCCCCATGTCCCGGGCTGATGTCAAAACTTCAGGCTCATGCCATCCAATCACCTGGGTCTCCATAAGGCCAGAATGCCAGGCTGAGTCCCTGATTCCGGCCTGTGGTTGTGGTGGTGGTGATGGTTCGTATTATGCTGATGGTTGGTATTATTTTTCTCAGTGGAGTCCCACTGTCACCTTGGCCAGAGTGCAGGGGCCTGCTCTCTACCACCATGGCCTCCACCAGAAGGCACCAGCAATCTTTCCCCCACGGCCTCTCTAGTGGCCAGAAAGACAGGTGTGTGCCACCACGCTTGACTCTTTTTTTTTTGTCTTCTTGTAGAGAGGAGGTCTCGACAAGGTGCCAGTGTTGGTCTCGACCTGGGTCTCAAGCTTTCCACTCTCCTCGGCCTCCCAGAGTGCTGGGATGAGGGTATGAGCCCCCGTGCCTGGCCTACACGTCTTTCTCATGGTCCAACTTTGAGGCCAACTCCCTTCCAACAACCCGGGACACCAGAGAGGTCAACTGGAGTCTCCTGCCAACCCGTCCCATGGGAGAGACGCTGGTGCAAGGGAGTGTCTTCTCCTGGGCACCACCACTCCACTGGCCTAGTTCTCTAGGGTCAATCCCCTCCCTCCTCCAAGGGGCTGCCATGGGGAAAGTGAGGTCTTGATTCTCAAATCTACAGGGGGGTAGGGACGACTGGGCAACTCACACCTGTCTCCTCGACTTTCAGGGAGGCCAAAGCAGGAAGATGGTCAGAGCCCAGGAGCTCGAGACCAGGCTGGACACCATAGCAATCCCCCAACTCAACCCCAAGCAAAATCTAGAAAACCTTCTTTGAGGGCAGTCCTCGGAGGGAGGATCGCTTCTGGCCCAGAGTTCAAGACAAGTCAGGAAGACCAGAATTTGGACCAAATGGAAAGCCTGTGATCACAGCAGTATGGGTTGCTCATCCTGAGAGTATGGCCCAAGTTGTGTGGTTTGAGTTCACCCTGAGCAACCTAGTGAGGAAAGAAAAGAAAGAAAGAAAGAAAGAAAGAAAGAAAGAAAGAAAGAAAGAAAGAAAGAAAGAAAGAAAGAAAGAAAGAAATCCATTCTCCTGTAAACATTCTTCCCTCAGTCTGTCCACCCCCACTCTCCCCAAATGTGAGGGTCACCCATGCTCAGCAACTTCCAGCCCCAACCTCCACAATGTCTCCCCCCTTTGGTGCAGGAGTTCCTGAGGCTCCCTGGTTAGGTTCCTGCCGACTCTCCTCTCTGAGGTGAGAATTGTGCCCCAGGCAGGCTGACCCTCGGATTCAGCAACGAGGGCCTTCCACCAAAGAAAGGCCAGAGACACATCCCTCAGCCAGGGATTTTTCTTCCACCAAATCCCCCATTTTTTTGCTCTAAAGCCAGTTGCTTTGTGAACACACCACGCTCAGCTGAGAATCTGTATGATTCTGATATTTTTGGAGACAGGATCTGCCTCTGTGGCCCAGGCTGGGGTCGAGGACACTATGGTTCTTCACTGCCAGTTTCAAAATTGTGGGCTCTGATGATTCTCCTGCCTCAGTCCCCGGAGTGGCCTGAACGATGGGCTCCTCTATCCCAGAGCCCCTGCTTGAATGAGTGCTAGATGGGGTCTCCCTGTGTGACCCAGGCTGTACTTGAGTTCCTGGGCTCCAGCCATCCTCCCATCTCTGCCTCCCAGAGTGCTGGGATTCCAGTCGTGGACCACCAAGCCAGGGCTTCTTGTTTGTTTTTGATGAAGGATAGAGGCCAGATTTGGGGGCTCAGCCTCATCACCTCAGCGCTTTGGTAGGCCAAGGCCAACAGCCAGCCCCAACTTGCAGCCTGAATCCACCTGAGCAACTCGGCAAGAGCTCGTCTCTACCCTCCATCCCAAATGAGCTGGGTGTGGTGGTGCACACCTGTAGTTCTGGCTCATCGGAAGGCTGGGGAAAGCCTTGCCAGAGTCTGGCAGACTGAGGCTGTGGTGGCAGGGAGTGAGCCATCACCCTCCAGGCTGGGTGACAGAGTGAGACTCTGACTGAGAAAAAATGAAAAAAAGGGAAAAAAAGAGAGGATCCATTTGTGTATTGAGTTGTGATCATGAATGGACACCGATCATTTGGGAAGGAAGCCCCAGTCTTGGACATAGAATTCCCGAAAGATCGTGGATCAGCAGACAATCGGGCTGTGGCTTTGGGAGTCTGAGGTGAGAGACCACTGGAGCCCAGGTGTTCGAGCCCAGCCTGGGCCACGTAGCGAGACCTCGTCACACCCCGGAAAACAAACACTGGACTTGCGCATGATGGTACCCACAGTCCAGGCTACACAGGATAAGGTGGCCTCCCTCCTGGGTGTTCCTTTGCATCATCCCTGCCGACAGACCATGCAAGTCCAGGTCAAGCACTGTTGCTAACGTCCATAAGCCCCAAGCCATGGGAGGCCAATACGGGAGGCTGTCTGATTCCAGGGGTTGCAGACAAACCCGGGAGACATGGCAAGAGTGCACCTTAGCAAGAGGACCCCAAAATAGAGACTGACCTGATGGACCCCAGAGTCCCAGGTGCTCAGGGGCTGATGCAGGAGGACAACCTGAGCCTGGCAGGTAGAGTACCCGGGAGCCACAGTCGTGCTGCCGCACCACAGTCTAGTCTATGAAGACTCTGGAGACAAAAAAGACGTTTCCCACATGCATCACGACAGGCATCCATGGCTCCCCAGGGAAGGGTCCACTTGGGCGACAGACAATCAGGAGAGGAAATGGACCTCCCCAGGCCCAAAGTTTGCAAACTGGGTGACCAGAACCTGGGCTGGCCGTGGCATTTCCTGACTCCCTTGATTGCTCTGTGTTCAACGGCCACCCTAGCACAAGACCGTCTGTTCCATGAGTTCACACACTTCTCTTCTGTGGGGCACAAATGTGGAGTGTTAGGCAAGCCTACTTGGGTGCATGGCTGAAGGCATGGGACCGACGTGGCTGGTGGCCATCTTTGAAACCTTCTGCGATCAACATGCTGAAAAGTGCCTTTTCCTCTCCAATCTCCCTGAGGGTGAATCCTCACGCTGGGTCACAGGAGTGGTGGTGGTGGTGGTTGTTGTGGTGGTGGTGGTGATTATTATTATTTGGAGTCTGAATCCTGCTCAGTCGCCCAGGCCAGAGTACAGGGTCATGCTTGTGGCCATCATGGACTCCACCTGCCGGGCTCAGGCAATCCTCCTGCCTCCACCCCTCCAAGTGACTGGAACCACAGGTCTGTACCAGCATGCCCGGTTAATCTTTGGATTTATTTTTGATGACCAATACAAGGTCTCTCCCTGTGTCCAGAGCTGGTGTCGAACCTGCAGGTTCATGCTGTCCACACACCTAGGCCTATGGACTGGGATGCCAGGCTGAGCCCCTGAGACTGGCCTGTGTTTGTGGTGGTGGTGGTGGTAGGTATTACTGTGAATTGGAGTTTCCCTTTTTCGTCCAGGCTGGAGAACAGGGGCCCACTCTCAGATATGCTGGCCTCCACTGGCTGTGCTCAGCCTCCTGAGTGGCCAGAAGGACAGGCATGTGACACCACGGTCGGCACAATTTTTGGCTTCCTGTAGAGATGAGGTCTCACTGAAGTGCCCGGGCTAGCCTCAAACCCGGGGGTTCTGGCCATCCTCTTGCCTAAGCATCACAGAGTTCCAAGATGGCAGATGTGAGTCCCCATGACCAGCTTTCACACCCCTCTCAGGGCCCTACCATGAGGACCACTCCCTTTTGATGACCTGGGACCCCAGAAAGGGCAGCTGTCATCACCAGCTGAACCCTCCCAGGGGGGAGATCCTGTCATAGAGGCTTGTT
>NW_007260659.1:9283-9607 GCF_000164805.1 Carlito syrichta
GGATTGCAGACATTCAGGTTGTGGTTTTGGGAGGCTGAGGAGGGGGACTTCTGCAGCCCGGGAATTCAAGACCAGCCTGGGCCAAATAGTGAGATCTCATCACTCCTCAGAACACAAGCACTGGAGTCGCTCATGGTGGCGCATGCAGTCACAGCTACACGGGATGCTGTGGCCTCCATCCCAGGGTGCTTCTTTGCGTTGCCCCGCCAACAGCATGTGCAAGTATTGGTCAGGCACCGTGGCTCACAGCTGTCAGTCCCAGGTCCTGGGAGACTGAGGAGGGAGGCTGCCTGGGTCCCCAGTTTCAGAGACCAGCCCAGGCAG
>NW_007260660.1:0-4022 GCF_000164805.1 Carlito syrichta
ACGCTTCAGTGGGCCTCCATGGCCGACTTCCAACATAAATTGAGCTTTCTAGAAGACAAAAATCCCCGGAAAAAGCTGAATGAATGAGGGCTATAGAATTTTGAAACATTTAAGATCCCAATTACACTATAGAGATTTCTAACTGCCTGGAAGAGAATCGGGTAAATATTTTCTAGGAGAAGACATCATCTAGAGCCTCAAAAAACTTGAGTGTAAATGTCTGCTATTTATTTAAAATTTATCAGAAAAGAAGAGAAGCAAGCAATAGAAGTAGTTCAAAGATGATTCAGAAAATGAAGTGACTAGACTTGAACTTTAAGATAACTCTAAATAACACATTCAACAAGATATTAGGATATAGAATCTAATCAGAGAACTGAAATGCATAAACTATTTAAAGAAAAATTCTCAAAATAATTTATATAATAAGTAAGTTGAGAACTCAGTAGATAGGATTAACAGTATTTCTGGAGAAGCCAATAAAGGGGAAGAATGATTTGAAAATAGGTCAGTAGAAAGTATTAAACTGAAGAACACAATTTTAAAAAGAAGCTGGAAATTATGTGGTAAAGAGGGGGCATGATGAAAAGTTAAACAAATCTGTAATTAGAATTCAATATAATAAGAATAGAGAATGGCAGAGAAGAAATATTTAAAGAGATAAAGGCTGAAATTTCTTCAAAGCTGATTGAAGGCATTAAGCCATAGATTTCAAGAAATACTATGAATCCAAAATGTACAAAGGAAAGTATTCTAGGCATAGAAAAGTAAAACTACTGAAAGTCAAATTTGGAAAGAAATTCTTAAAAAGCAGTGAATAAAAGACACATTATCATCAAATTTTAAAAAGACTTGTGTATTTATTTCCCCATGAGATATCTATACTTTTAAAAGGATCAAACCTATTCAGAAAAATTATCTTACTGTGGGAAAGTTAGAAACAACTAATAAGTTATTAAAATTTTGGAAATTAACAACATACGTCGAAACACATCTTCAAAAGAATAATGACTGAAAAATAAACATTTTGAACCTAATGGTAGTATAACTATCATTTTTATATTTTATGATAATGAAACTGTGATATATTGAGAACGATTTTACTCATAAGCATAGATGAAAAGGTTCTAATCAAAATATGGGCCAAAAATATATAAGTAAAAAGAATAATGTTTCCAAGTCAAATTGGATTAGCTTCAAGACTATAAGATGGATTAGAGATTTATATACAAATCAAAAATGATTATTTGCATTAACAAAATATAAAAGTTCATTTAGTTAGATGAAGAGAAGGCATCTGATAAAATTCAATATAAACTCATTTTTATTAAAACTCTTAGCAAAGCAGAGATAAAGGGCAACACTAAACTCTGATTAACAATATAGCTTAGAACCTAATCAGTAGTGAAATACTGAATCATTCTCTACAAAATCTCGATAAAAAAATCTATATACTGAAAGTGTTCTCTTATAAAATCTCTATAAAAGAAAGAAGGGGAAATAACAGACTTAGGGCTTACTGCAAATTTATACTGTTATCAATTTCAAGTGAATAAAACTTTTTCTGATTCTAATTTTTGACAGGGATGGAAAGAATATATTCTCTTGATCAATGGATACCTACCATGTAGTCAAGGTCAAAATATTTTAGAAAATATAACATTTCTAGGTTGGGCATGGTAGCTCATGCCTATAATCCTGGCTCTTTGGGAGGCCAAGGTGGAAGAATTGCTTGAATTTAAAAGTTTGAGACCAGGCTGGGCAACAGAACAATATCTTGTTTCTACAAAAAATAAAATCAAAATTAGCCAGGCATGGTGGTGCATGCCTGTAGTTCCAGTTACTTAGGAGGCTGAGGCAGAAGGATCACTTGTGCCCAAGAGTTTGAGATTGTAGTGAGCTATGATCATGCCACTGCACTCCAGCCTGGGTTAAAGAGTGAAGTCTCAGTGAAAAAAAAAAATCTTAAAAACAATTGCTGTAATTTTTGGTCATCCTGCAAGATTCATCTTGCTTCTTCAAGGACCAGACTGGTGAAATAGATGGAGATGTGAAGAGGATCACCACTCTTCATCCCTCAGGTTGTTATAGAGGTGTCTCTAATATGTCCTATTTCTCCCAGGATGAGATATTGTTTTCTAATTTATAATCTTTGCCAGGAAGCATCGGTATTAGAAGCTTCCACTTGGCCTTCCACACTATGATTTCTCTTTCCCCACAACCCAAGAAACAAATATGAGGGTTGTACTCAATACCAAGTAGATCTAGTCCAATTAAGAATTGGGGAGCAATGAACAATGGGTAAGCCCGCCAATTCAGTAGAGTAACTGTAAGCCTTATCTATACATTACATGATTCCTGTGTGTCCCTCTCAAGCCAAGGGCTCATAATGACACTTCAGGTATTGGAATGTTAATGTCACCTCAGACCCTACATCTACCGGATCTTAAAATGCTGATTATTCTCATTTACTCAGTGCATAGTTTTCAGAGTAACTTTCTAAAATAGTTTTAGGAAAGGGCTGGAGCAATCATCACTATATGCACTGGTTACCATGCTGCATCAATGGCTTTTGGCTACAGGCACAACCTCATTTTCAGACACATGTTTCCTGGTTTCAAACTGGTTTTCATCTGGAAAGTTGACAAAAATTCAAGAATTTTTGTTTTATTAATTTCCTTCAACCTCCTGAGAATATTTGTTTATTTATTCATTCATTCATTCATTTGAGTTCCCTTTTAATATCTTTACTGGCTGTCTATCTATTTTGTCCCTAACATTATTATGCTATGTTACCCTTCTCTTTAGCTACTTCTCTGATCTTACAGTAAAATAAAATATTTGTCTCCCCTTGAATCTGAATGTCTGTCTTTTAGATTTATCAGGTTCTATTATCATCATTTCTGTCAGTAATTCTGGTTCTGTAACAATATCTCCTCCATCAATCCTGGACAGTAGTGGACAGCCATAAGTCATTGCAGTGACACTGGTGCCCCTCTCCCCACATGTTCTGCACTGCTTTGGCTATGTCCTCCAGTCCCTTTTTTCAAACATAGTGCTCTGGTGGGTTTATCTGGTCTTACATATTATATATACTCACTCAAATATGCTCACATCTTCAAGACTTTGAATTTTTTTCTTCTACCACCTACCACAGCAATTCTGACATTTCCTCCACATTTAGTAAGGATCATCACTTTTTCATACTTCTAGATTATCATAGTACTGTTTGCATTGTCTCCTTGTTTTCTTTTGACTATAGTGTTAAATCCTGTATCTCAAGAGAGTTAATAGCAATTAACATGTAGGGTTTAATATTTTGTACCACATCACATTATTGATCTAGCTATTTCACAATGAATTTCCATGCATATTATCTCAGCTCCTGTAGTTTTGTTCTATCTAGGTCCTGTAGCTTCTTTGGGACATAGTTTCTGCCCTTTTCAATGACACCTAGTATGTCCCTGGGTAGGTTATGTTATTCATTAAACATACTTATTTCTGAATGTATAAGAAATGGAGGGCAACCTCCTCAGGTCCTCTCCCATGGTGGGAGCTTTTCTGTACTCTCAATACATCCTGCTTTAAGAAAGAAAGAAAGACAGAAAGAAAAGAAGGAAGGAAGGAAGGAAGGAAGGAAGGAAGGAAGGAAGGAAGAAAGAAAGAAAGAAAGAAAGAAAGAAAGAAAGAAAGAAAGAAAGAAAGAAAGAAAGAAAGAAAGAAAGAAAGAAAGAAAGAAAGAACATGGTGCCATTACTATGCAGCCAGCGGTACTCTCCTGGAGGGGCAGGTGACATGTTCAGAAGACACGAACTGGATGGAAACTTGACCTTTCTGTTCATCACCACACGGCAGAATTTCTAATGAAAGTTTGTTGTGAATGTAAAAGAGGGAGGATTTTTTTTAAATGTACAAACCATGGTTCTTTGGAGGAGGATTTTATGCAAGAATGGTGTTTACACGTGGTGTTTTTTTTTCCTCCCACCTTCTTTAATAAGAACAGATTTTTCAAAAAGGAAATG
>NW_007260660.1:5046-7979 GCF_000164805.1 Carlito syrichta
GCCTCCTGCATTTTAGTGCAACTCAAAGTCCACTGGCCTACAGAGACTGACACTTAGCCCTTTCCCTCTAAATCCACTTTGAAATACAGGCTTCATTCCACTTCTACCAGCACCACAGAAAAATTTCCTTGGCCAGAAGTTTGCTGTTTTCATTCTCTTAGGGCAGTTGGATTTTGTCAGGCCACGTGTGCCATGCATCTACATGGGGTGCTTCTCCTTTGTGCCTGTCCCTGCAGTGGTTGCAATGAATGGGAAGCCCACACAGTCCAGCATTTCAAAGGCAGGTTAACAATTGGGGAACCCAAGCAAAAGACAGATTAGGACCAGTGATTAGGAGGGGGGAAATGATTCTGTGAACTCTGTAACTCTTAACATTTTTAAGAACTCCGATCATTAAACAACTTTTTAAAAGAAATACGTGAATTTTCAAATGAGTCAGCAGTGCCAACAATGATTGTATTTATATTTGCCCAGTAGAGGACCAGTGTTGTCATGTTATTTAAATTAAGTGAAAAAAATCCATTCATTCGTATCTTTCTAATTTATATATATATATTTATACTATATATATAGTATGTATATAATATACACTTTTTCCTTTAAGTAGAGAAGATTTGATTCCAAGTATTCTTCCTTTTTAAAAATTTTCTTTTTCCTCAAAACCTCTTGGGATTTTGACCATGTTTAAAAAACTGTGTTGGAGCTCAGCTGTTCCCTGATGTGTCTCAAGCCTGTTCGTAGGGTCTCCCACAGCCCACAGTTGTAAGTGGTGGTGGAATTGCAGCCACAGGCCTGCTGGACAAACACACCAAGGACGTATTTGGTTCTGGGCCACCTCCTCCCAGGATCTCTGTACTCATGTGCCAGTCTCCTGACTGGAGTACTTTACTCTGTTTCCTCAGCCCTGTGGACCCCCGGGAATCCTGGGTACAACCCTGGGAGAGGCATGGGGGGCTCTTGCCTGCAGTAACCAAGGGGTGTATGCGCCACACGAGCATGCTTCCCTCTGGCCCAGTGGCCCCCAGGCCTCTAGGCTGGCTGTGGAAACAGCTCATGAGGAAATGAGAGATTCTATGAATTGTAGAAGTATTAAAGAATAGGCTATTTGTTCCAGAACTTCGAGTGATGCCTGGATGTCTCTGTACTGTATGTATCTGATTGATTTGTTTTCACTGAATGGTGGAGAAACAACTGAAGTAATATGTGAACACATACACGCCCACACATCTGCCCTTACCAGTCATAGAATGTTATTAGCTATGTGCAACTCTTACAAATGCTTGCTTGAAGACGAATCTGTGTGTTATACTTAAAAGCAAATCACTCTTTAAGGTTTTGAAGTGACTAAACTATTCTGCCTGCATAGCCAGATGTGACTCGACACTTGGACGTGGGGAATGGAGGCAGGGAGACATATTAGTAGCCAGCTTTGCACTTTATTGATTAGTGATCACAGCAAATGCCAAGTCATCTTACTCCATAGCATAGTAAAAAGGGCTTGTCAACAGCAGTGCTCAGGGCCTAAGGAGTCACAAGCCTGTGCCTGGCCCCTGGGCATGAACTGGTGCTCATGAAACTGCTGAGTTCATTCCTGTGGTACATGGTGGATACAGATTGTCTTGGGGATGATTGGGATAAATTAAAGCCTGGTTTGCTGATACAGTTGTAAAATCCTAATAAGGAAGTACATAATTTGCTACTTGTGTGCTAAAGTAAGTGCTGGGAAAGTGGAAGACTGGCTGAGTAATCTGTTAATGCTTTTGATTAGGTAGACAATACATGATTTGGTCTCGTAAATTTATTTCATAGCATATTTATTGCAAGTCAAGTTGTTCTGGCTGCCAGCCTCAATCCTTACCCTCAAGATAAGCTTTTGTATCTTTTCAGATCCTTTCATCTGTAGCGTGTGTGTGTGTGTGTGTGTGTGTGTGTGTGTGTGTGTGTACTTACCCAGAGGCTTCACTTTTTATGTTTGTTCTATAACTCTGAATGTGGTTCTGACTTAGCAATAGGCCATAGATCTTCCCACAGTGACTGACTCCACGCCATTCGAACTACTGCAGCAAGTACCAGAGCACAGGTGTAAGCGTTTGCTCACTGGCATCCTGCTCTGGTGACACCAGGAGGTGAAAGATCAGCTTCTACAGACTCACAGATGCTGTCCAGGTGGCAGCTCTGCTCCACGGAGGCCCGGCAGCACATGGGAATAGCCGACTACACCAACACTGCTGAGTGTGAGTGAGCTAATACCAGCCAGGTGGGTAAGGAGCGATGGGTGGTGCTGGTTTAGTCTGGATGTTTCTGTTGACGAGTAGGACGATCTCTTCATTCACTATTGGCCTTGTCTTTTTTTTCTGAAGGCCTTTGCTAATTTTCCACTGGGTTTTTTATTTTTCCTATTGATGATTAGCTCTTTATATATTCTGGATAAAAATCTTTTATATGTAGGAAATATTTTTTCCTTCAGTCTGTTGTTTATCTTTTTTCCTGAACATTTTATTATGAAAAATTTCAAGCATCAGAGTAATTGAAAGTCTTACAGAGAACACCCATACACTCACAGCCTAGTTTCTACCTTTAACATTTTACTACACTTGCGTTATCATCTACCCGTTCATTAATCCAGCTTATTTTTTTTTTTTTGGTGCATTTCAAAGTAAGTGGTAGTCATCAGTATATCCCTAAATATTTCCACATGCATATCACTGGGTGTTCATTAATTTTTCATAATTTTTTTTTCAAAGATAAAATTTGGTTTTGTTTGTTTTTTGAGTTGGAATCTCACTCTGTCACCCAGACTGGAGTGCAGTGGCCACTCCCGGCCACTGCAACCTCAACCTGCTGGGCTCTGGCGATCCTTCCACCTCTGCCTTCCAAGTAGCTGGAAGTATAGGCATGCACTACCATGCCTGGCTAATTTTTGATTTATTGTA
>NW_007260660.1:7999-8487 GCF_000164805.1 Carlito syrichta
AGTAAAACATAGAAATCCTGTGTGCATTTGCTAAGTTTGACTAAGGATACAGCTGTTGCCGAAACCTATCAAGATAAAGAACATTACCATCACTCCAGAAAGTTCTCTTTTGCTCCTTCCCCTGGCAATCTGTTTTCTCCTGCCACCCCCCACTCCCAGAGGTGACCTCTGCTCTGTTATCCCCAGCATGTTAGTTTTGTTTGTTTCTGAACTTCATATTAATGGAATCATACAGTATATGGTCTTTTGTGTTTGGTTTCTTTTGCTGAGCATAAGGTTTTTGAAGTCTATGTTGCAATGATTGAAAATGTCTTCATTTTATTACTGAGTAATATTCTACTTTATGAACCAAACACACTTTGTCCATTGTCTTATTGGTGGACACCTGAGTCCTTAACAGTTTGGAGCTATGATGTATAAATCTGCTATGAATATTCTCATACAAATATGAGGTCTTGCTGGTGAACATATGTTTTTACTCTGCTGCC
>NW_007260660.1:8883-9274 GCF_000164805.1 Carlito syrichta
GTTCTGTTTCTCAAGTCTTCTTTGTTTCATGAATCTTTTTGTTTGATCTACACTATTTTAATTACTAGAGTTTATAATATGTTTTTAATTTCTTGTTCTTATTTTTCAAAATCATCATGGCTATGCTACATTTTCTTCTTGTGTGCATTTTAGAATTAGTTTAAGCTTCCTGAGAAGTTCTTTGGGGGTCTCATTTGGGATCACAATGACTATTGATTTAAGGAAGAATTGCCATTTTTTTCCAAGTGGTGTAGTATTTTTTTTATTTCTCTATTGCATTTGATTATTTATGCAAGTGCATTTGGTTTTTCTTCCTCTGAGCATTTCTTGTTAGATCTTTTCTGGGAAGGTACTGGGGATGTCCAGCCCTTATCTCCACCGCAATTTCCCT
>NW_007260660.1:9294-17190 GCF_000164805.1 Carlito syrichta
CCTGAAATGGTCCGTTGACGAATTCTCATATATACGGTTCTGTTTCTCAAGTCTTCTTTGTTTCATGAATCTTTTTGTTGATCTACACTATTTTTAATTACTAGAGTTTATAATATGATTTTAATTTCTTCTCTTATTTTTCAAAATCATCATGGCTATGCTACATTTTCTTCTTGTGTGCATTTTAGAATTAGTTTAAGCTTCCTGAGAAGTTCTTTGGAGGTCTCACTTGGGATCACAATGACTATTGATTTAAGGAAGAATTGCCATTTTTTTCCAAGCTATTTTCCAAGTGGTGTAGTATTTTTTTTATTTCTCTATTACATTTGATTATTTATGCAAGTGCATTTGGTTTTTCTTCCTCTGAGCATTTCTTGTTAGATCTTTTCTGGGAAGGTACTGGGGATGTCCAGCCCTTATCTCCACCGCAATTTCCCTCTCTGTGGCTGTCCCCCACTTCCCCTGCCACCTTTGAAACTTTCTCTCCCTGCCTGTGGTACAGCTGAGTGCAGACCCAGGGCCAAAAGCTCAGCTCATCCCACTTCTTTCCCAGCACTTTGACTCTGGAGTGCAGAAGGCAAGGTGGGGACGTTTGGAGGGCAGCATCCTTAAAGTTGCAGGGGCATGTTGGTGTTTTTGACTATGATTGCGGGGGGCCAGCCCCTGCAGAGAGATTTAGGGGGTCCCTGGGAGGTGTGGCAGCATCAGTGATTATTCTGGAGAAATAAAGAGAAAGAAAGAGAAGGGAGGAGAAAGAAAGAGACTGGACTCTGTCTAGTGCAGAAGCCGTTTTAATGGGGCAAACCATAAGCCTTTTATCCTAAAGTTTCACAGGAAAGATCACAAGATTTTCACGTGAACACAAAGCCAGGTGGATGAGGGGCATCCTCCCCACACCCATCAGGTGTTTCCCTGAGCATGAGGAAGGACAATCCCAATATTATTTCAGCCGGGCTCGGTGGCTCAGCCTGTAATCCCACGCCTTTGGGAGGCTGAGGTGAGTGAATTGCCTGAGGCTGCGGGCTCAAGACCCACCTGGGCAGCGAGACCTCATCTCTACAATAAATCAAAAAATCAGCCGGGTGTGGTAGCACATGCCTGTAATTCCGGCTACTTGGAAAGCTGAGGTGGAAGGATCGGTGGAGCCCAGCAGGCGAGGCTGCGGTGGCCGGGAGTGGCCACTGCACTCCAGTCTGGGCGACAGAGTGAGACTCCAACTCAAAAAAAAAAACCAATATTGTTTCACTGCTCCTTATGCTTGATTAATGTTCCTCACAAACAATACAACAATTCAAATATCATAATATTCTAATAATCAATAACTTCTAAAACTTATGCATTCCCAACACCTAATAACTGACTTAAATCCTAATACCTTTCTATTCTGTGCTAATTTTACCTGTACTATAGAAACTCCTAATTATAGCTCAAACCAGTTCCTAAAGAATGTGGCCCAGTCCAAAGATCACGCTGGGTCATTTCCAGGAACAATTGATTATAATCTCTTAACAAAATGTCTATTCTAAAATCCTATGTATTTACCTTAATTTCTATAAAAGTTTCTAATTCTTAATCCTGATATATAAAGCTGATCATCAGCAATAAAGCTTCTAAAATAAAACCCGAATACAAACTGTAGTTATACTAAAGCCAAAACCACAATTAGTAGAAAATGGGCTCCGGCGAAAATGGGAACAATGAAATTTCTAAAGTTAGCTGTATTCTTATAACACCTCAAAATATCATGTTTGATCATGCTTGAACTAACATAATTAACTAATATAGCATACCCTATTCTATAATACTTTCTATGAATAAAATAAATTCAATTTCTATAATAAGTAGAAAAAACCTACACTAATTGTAGCTAAAAAGCCAGTTTAAAAGAATGCAACCCAGTCCAAAGTAGACACTGGGCCCTTAGGAATGTGGCCCAGTCCAAAGTTTGTGCTGGGCCATTTCTAGTAACTCTAGATAATCATCTATACCATCTAAAGCTGGAAACAGCTCTCTAAATGTATATACTAATTCTAAAAATATACTTTTAAATCTCCTAAAGAAGCTTGTATCATATATAAGGCTCTTGAATGTTACCTGAGTTTGAACCATAATTGATAGAAAGGTCAAAACCACAGTCTGTGAGAAACGGGAACATTGGATCCCTAGAGTTAGCCATGCCTGTCATACTCTCAGAACTTCATGCTTAGATCATCAAAGTCCCTGCTAGTGGATCATGCCAAACAACAAAGAAGGGAGGAGGGAATGGACCTTCATCTCTTGAACTCAACCTGGTGGTCTCAGGGTCCGCAGCCTGCCTGGATCCCTAACACTCAGGTGGGCCTCCACGGCTGGCTCCCAACATATGATGGCCGGCCCCTAGCCTCCAGCACCCCGGGACCAGTCTCCCAGCTGCCTGCTGGACTGTGAGCCTGGTGCCTGCCCTCCAGCATAATCCCCTTGTGCTGAATTAGCCAGAGCTGGTTTCTGTTGCTGGCAGTCAAAGCATGGACTCATTCCTACTTGTCAGAAGGACTGAACAAAAAAGGTCCTAGAAAGTTTTCTATGAACAGAAAGTTTTCTATGAATTCAGAAGGTGTGGACTGGTTAGCTGATTAAAAATTCCCCACTGGTCAAGACCAGAAGGTGACTTCAAGCAGATGGGAAACAGAAAGGCAAAAAGATGGACTCTTTTGGGGTAACCTGTACCAGTTGCTCTCCTTTTCCTGGAAACTGTCTTTCCCAAGGCAAGTCCTAAGTCCTTATAGGAATGTATTACCTAGGAGAAGATATCATATATTAGAAGGTTGAAGACCTTTGTTTCTGGGTGTGTTAAGGAATGGTTATATGTATTACTGAAATGTAAAGCAAAATATAATAATTGCTTGACCTCATCTTCTTAAAGTAAATTTGAGAAGAATTAGCCTTATAATAAGCCCTTACCTAGTGGCTAAACAAGAGTGAACTTGGGCCACCACTCTTAACCATGAAGATGTCATGTTTTATTGCAGATAGCAGAGAGTTTAAGCAGCCCTGTTAATTTTTTTAGCAGTTTAGGTGATCATTTTTAAAAATAATTTTATCCAAATATTAACTAAGGTCCAACCATATGTCAGGCACTGATGGGAATATAAATATGCTTAAGACTAGGACATACCAGGGAAGCCATTTTCTTCAAGGGCTCAAAACCAGTAAGCAGAAAGACCACAGTAAAATTCTCTAGTGGGATTTCCAGGGAGAGAGCAGTTTTAGAAGTTTAGAGAAGTGAGAATGATGGGTCCAAAGTGCCACAGGGTGTCTCACCCACGTCCCACGTGGCTCCCAGGGCCCCCTATAATGACAGCTAGCCATTGGACACTTGCTATGTGTGAGGCCCTGTTCATCTCATAATTCATTTCTTCCTCAGAACAAACAGCCCTTTGAAGTAACGACCATTATTACCCCAGGTCTCCAGATAGAGAAACCGAGTTACAGAGCATTTAAGCCACTTACCCAAAGGCACTGAGTTCCTCAGTGGCAAAGCCAGGATGTAAAGCCAGGCATTATGGCTCTACCAGACCATGGATGTCTGACCACTCCCCTGCCACTTCTCAGGGCTCAGTGGAGCAACAGAGGCAGGTGCTGGAGATTGAGACCAGCTAGGGTCTACCCAACAGGATGCCTGTGCAGCAGTCTTGCCTCAGAACAGTGCTGTGGGCACTCATGGCTCTGTGACCTGTGCCAAATCCACCTTGAGAGCTACATCAATAAGGCTGGGTCTCACTTGCCTCCAACCATCAGGGCATTTCAGCAAGGGGGCCCTAGTCCCGCACTTCCTATGGACCCTTGTCCTAACCTGAGGACCTCCTGTGGACTTGTGGGTTGTCCAAGAGTCCTTGGTTTTGCCTGAGCCTGCTAACTTCTGCCCAGTCTCCTGCCAGGTGTGGCCTCTGTGTGAGGGAGGGTGTGGTCTCCCCTCCCGCCTGCTGCCCATACTCACTCCACCACTGGGGAGGAACAGCTTCCCAGGCATTTGTCCATAGTGAAGGCCATTTTAATGGGGGTGTCCCAGTGCCAAGGTGGTCGAGCAAAGTGTCAGAAGCCCTCCCCACCCCCGGGAGTGGCCTCTCTGGCCAGAAGCCTGGAGTGAAGTCAGATGGGGAGGGCCTGGTTGGTATCCATTGGGAGCAAAACCCACCTACCCCCATTCATATCTGGCCCTTGGAATCTCTTCTCCCCAGACCTGGAGCAGGGAATTGTTTCCAACCCAGAGTCTCCTCTGCCCTGGACATCTTACCATACCCACCAGGTAGGCCATGTCTAGAGCCCCCCTGGATGCAAATGTTCCCTTTGCCTGTCTCAATCTGGCACACACCTTCCCTAGAGTGCCCGTGGAGAACAGGATTGGGGGTTTGGGTCATCAAGTCCCCTATGTATCCCACTCTGCAGTGAAAGCTGGAGAACAGCAGGCAGAACTGAACTCAGGGACTCTGGCAGGCCATTTCCAGGAGCTGTTGCTCTTGGAAACACTGGGGTTGCCCCAATCTTCTTCTTTTCTTTTTTAAACAAATGATTGTGGCACAGGCACATACAGTGAAGCCTACATCTAGCTTGACAGACTTCATGCATATCTATAGCCAAGGATTCATCACCCCTATGAAGATGCCGGATCTTTCCAGGTAGGAGTAGCTCAGTCCTGCCCACTCAGGCTGGCCCTGACCTTCTGGCCCCAAGGCCTGTGGGGAGAGACTGGGATCCAGGTCTCTAACCCCATCATGGGTAGGTCCTCCAAGGGTCCTCAGGAGCCTCTCAAGGAAGGCCCTTCTAACTGGTAAGAGAGCCATTTACCCTATTCCCCCAATCTCACCCTGAGTGATTTTTTTTTTTGGTTTTCCCAATGCAAAAATTCCTCAAAGGGAAATGTTTGGCCGATATAGGAGAGGTGGAACAAAAAACAACATCAAAATTGATGAGTCCAAAAACTCTTTTGAGCAGTGGAAAAAGTGTCATGATAGGTGTATTGCATCAAATGGAGAGTACTTTGAAGCTGACTGAAGTTTAAACATGGAAGAATACATACTTTTTAAAAAATAAATAGATCCCATGGGGGGGGTTCCCCCTCATATACCATCTGGGACTATAAAAGACAAGACTGGGTCAAGTGGCCAAGTAAAATGTGCATATGAAATAACAGTTTTGCATCAGTGTTCATTTCCTGATTTTGATCGCTGAACTATGGTTATGTAAGAGGATGCTCTTATTTTTAGGAGATATACACGGAAGTATTTAGGGGCGACATATCTGTAACTTACTCTCAAATGTGCAGAAAAACTATGACGTGCTTACAGGTGTATTCTATTTTGGGTGGTGACAATGGGGGGGAGAAAGATAAAGCGAAATGGTAACATTTGGGAAATCTGGGTAAAAGTCATAAGGAAATTGTCTGCCATTTTGCAACCTTTTTGTGAGTCTTATATCAAAATAAAAAGTCAAAAGGTGAGAGCCCTCTGACTGCCTGGATTGTGGTAGGAAGTGGAAGTGTAGGCACAGGGGACGGCAAGGAGTCTCCTGTGAGACCTGGGATGGGGGCGGGGACAGATGGTTTGGAGGAAGAGAGTTCCCAGGGTGGATGGTGAAGGAACAGAAGGAATCAAGGATTCTCGAGGAGGATTCAGAACCACTGGGGAGAGGGTGGCATTTCCAGAGAGTAGAAGCCAGGAATGGGAAGAGGGGTGGGTTACGGAGGGACTGGGGTGGAGAAAGAATAAGTGGAAAGTTCTGTTTTGTTGAGCCACCAACTCAGCTCAGGAGTTAGCTAGAAACAAAGTGCTATCCATACATTTTAAAGTGAAAAACTGAATGTTTGGAAAGGAATTCCAGCAAAGCGAACTGTTACTGCTGGCTGCTTGAAGAAAGCATGCAGCGTCAATATTTAGACATTTACTTCAGTAAAACACTCTCATGAAAGACAACCCCAGGGAAACAGGGCCTTTAATTGTGGAGGTAGATGGTGGCCCAGCGGCCTGTATGGAGCGTCTGTTGAATAGACAGTGCATAGGAGGGCTCCAGGGATGCATCCCTTCACTGTCCTGCTCTGCCTTCCACACCAGTCTCATCCTTTCTCCAGGCAAGTCCACTCAGCACCCAGATGTGCTTCTTGAGTCCTGCCCCTCCAGAACCTCCCCTTCACAGCACCTCCCAACCCCTCTATTCTCTTTCAGAGTCAGATTTCTCTTCATAATTTGATGTATTTGCATCATCACCGTCTCTCAACTCCCACACACTCCCAGACCCACCACAACCTGTCTCTGCTTCCCAGCACTATTCTGAGACTGCTTGGTTAAGGTCACCAATGGTCCTGCTCTTGGACTTCATCTTAGTCTTTTGATGCAACTTTCTCCCTTCCTCTGTCCTCTCTTCTCTTGGTTTCCATCATAGAACACTAGCGTGTGTCTTTCCTTGCACTTCATGGGGTAGTCCACCTTTGTAGGCTGTCACCTTTTTCTGACTCCTACATGTGGGTCTTCCCTAGGTCCTCTTGTGTCCCCTTTCTTCACTTCTCAGGAGATTTCATGCAGTCCTATGATTTAAGTACCATTCTTATGCCGATGATCCCAGATCTATATCCCTGACGTGAACTGCTCCTTTGAGCTTCCTTCTGATTTGCAGTTTCTAGTGCCTGCTGACATTTCCACTTGGTAATCTCAGACATCCCCAGATTCACACATTCGTACCAGACTCTTCATCCCAGCCCTCCAAGCTTTTGCCACCCCAGTGAATGGCACCCCTACCCTAGGAGACTTGAGTCTCTTTCCTTGAGTGGGTCCTCTTCCACCTTCATCTAGTCCATCAATAAGTCTTGTTGGTTTGCACTCTCAAATCCAGCTTGAATCTGCCAATTGAGCCTGGAAGGCACAGCTATACTCTTCATCCTCAGCTCTGGATGCTTTCCAGAGTTGCTGTTCTTCCTTCACTTCCTACCTGTCCCTGGTCTTGTGCATACCTTTTGGTTTGTTGCCTGGAATGCTCTCCTCAATTCTTCATATGATAGCAATGTTTTTCCTCATTGGACACCTATTTTTTTAGATTAGAAAGTATAGTTTATTTAGAAAGTAAATTAGAGAAAAAGAAAGAGGAGATTCACCTCCCAAGATAGGGAAGGGGGACAAAGTTTAAGAAAATATAGCACAAAAGGTACATGGCACACCATAGCTTAGTAAGGCTATGGTGGTGATGGTCTGGCAGTGGTCTACACCCATTTTTAAATGCTGTCTATTCAAGAGGTTGTCCTTAATCAACCTCAACTAAAGATGGTCCCTATAATATTCTTTATCTCAGCCCTTCGCTTATTTTCTTCATTTCCAATATCACAACTTAAAATGTGTGTGTGTGTGTGTGTTGCCTTGTTGTTGTTATGGTTGTTGTTGACTCTCTCCTTCACTCGAATGTAGGATCCATGAACGCCAAGGTCTTGAAGATGAATACATCTTTGGGAGGTAGCACAGTGCCTGTCATGCTGCAGGTATTGAGTTAATGGCTGGATGATTAAAGGACAGACTCCAGGATTTAAACCACGTCTATCTGACTTCTGAGCTGTGCTGTCTTCTCACACCTACCGGCCTTCCTGCAGCAGACAGAATATTGGAGGAATTCAGGGTAGCGGAGGGCCCCTATGTGCAGGAGGGTCAGAGAAGGCTTCCCAGGAAGGAGACTGGATCTAGAAAGAGGAGATCTTGATATCCCCTGTGCCCTGCCTTCTGATTCTGCCAGGTACCAGGCCATTCTTCCCCAGTCATGATGAGATGGCATTGAGTTTGAATTGAATTTGCTTCACACACATATCTAACCTAAAGAAATTGGATATCAAGCCGGGCTCGGTGGCTCAGCCTGTAATCCTGCGCCTTTGGGAGGCTGAGGTGA
>NW_007260661.1:0-11649 GCF_000164805.1 Carlito syrichta
TGAAAAACATCAAACAAACAAAAGAATATTTCGTGGAGATGGCAAAGCAAACTGCAGATTCTGTGAGGGCCCCTAAGATAGACTCAGAAAGAATATGTCCTAGGCCTACCAAGAAGGAGAGTTTCTCTTTTAATTATATTTGTCTGACACTGCCCCTTCCCATCCGTTGTCTAAATCTGTTGTCCAAATCTTAAAGACAAATCTTAAAACTGACTTTCAGGTTTGTGAGGTGGCAGCCACTTTGGCTATTAACAACATTTGGTCACTAACCTCCCATTTATACAGATAACCTGTAGGTGTTCTTGCTGTCAAAATCCAGAGCACTATGTGTCCCAGGTAGGACTCCTTCCCAACTGCACACAGCTTAAACCTCCCACCTTTCACCAACAGTCCTCTAATCCCAACCAAAGAAAAGGAGGTTCTGATTTTTATGAAAAATTTTACTGAAAAAGATAAGCATTTTAAAAAGAATGCTGAAAATAAAACTTCTTACATCATTATCAGGCACCTAACGAGGTTTTATTGACGATAATTTTTTGAGGTAGGTGATCCAATAAGGTGAGTGTACAGGATTTTTACTGAGAATATTTTTGAAGAAGTTGCAAAAAAGATTTCAAGCTGAAATTTCCAGGGTATTATATAAAGGTCCATCTGCCCCAAACGAAAGAGATCATGGAGGAGTCATTCTACTCTAAACAGTTGCAGCTGCAACTGGAGGAATTTACATGCCATTTGTTCCCTGCCTCTGAACATTCCTTTCCAAGCTATCTGTCTTGAGTTGTAGCAGACTGACCAAGGACCTATGCCCAACATAGCATTTATTCTATTTTTTGGTGTGGGAGGGTGTCCAATTACCCAGGTGGTGCTTCCTATAGAGGTCTCAATTTCCAGTGTACGGTAGGCATGGCATGCTTGTTATGCCTTTTAGTATATTCTGGGACATGAACAAGTGTCCTTTTCCTCTACAACCCCAGTGCAGCAACCCAGATAGTCTGAGAAGCATTCCCAATTAAAATCCCAACTGCACAAGTACTCCCAACACAGAAATCTACATGCCCAACATCCAAAGAGGACAGTTGTGGAAGATAGTACTTGTCTGATCCAGGTTTTTCAATTTTCTGACGGTTTCAGCCTTGAGGAGCAAGTTTGCATTAAAATGATGAGAATCATTTTTTTTTTAATTCATTGAAAAATCTGTCTTCACCTTTCCATCAAATTTTAGGTCATCTTTCCATCTAATAAATATTTTTTGCTTGAGAGTTTGGGGTGTTCTGTTTTCTTTTCCTAAAAAGCATAAGAGGAAATATAACAATGCTATCAAATTTAATTTTATGCTGACTTTTACATCTTCTTTTCTTTTTAACAATCATAAAATGCAATCATTAATTCAGATTTCTTAACAAAACAAATTATCATGTATAATCTGCATTCAGAACATTTTGGGAATATTTATTTTTGATTTTTTTGAGTAGGAGTCTCACTCTGACCCCCAGACTGAACAGGGAGAGTTCATCACACATCACACGCCTAGAGAGGAGATGTGTGTAAAACAAGCAGCTTAGTCTGTGAAGGCAGCAGTCGTCCCTGTGCCTGGATTTTCTCCAAGGCACATCTGGTACAGAGACATTCAATATTTCCGAAAGAATGAGGAGATGAATTGTCATTTCCTCCAGTGATCATTTTTCTATAGAGTTCAATTCTCATTTTGTAATGGAGTCCTCTGAGTTCATTAGACATTCGTGTACTTGCTCTTTGGTGATATATGTTGACATCTGCCACATGCCAATGCTCTCCCACTCTGTGAGAGGTCCGTTCCATCCCTTTATGGAATTTTCTATGAATGAACATTCATAATTTTAATAAAGGTCACTGTCGTAATCTTTTCCTTCTTCATTAGTATTTCTCATCCCTTCAACATCTTTCTCAATGAAGATATTCTCTTTACTATCTTCTATAATTATTATTTGTTTTTCACAGTTAGATCTACAATCCACGTGAAATTGATTTGTGTGTGATTGTGAGTGTGTGTGTGTAAAGATGAGGTGACACTTTGAATGTAAAGTTTTTCTGAAATCACTTCCTGAGAAGACATCAACACATTTTTTCCCATGTATCTGTAGATTGTCTCTGGCCCTCAAATCTATTCCTCTGCTCTATCCATCTATTCCCTAGGCCAATACCTGCCTGTGTTTATCAATCAATCTATGAATCTATCTATCTTAGCTTTAGAGCAAAGCTTCCCTCTTGTCACATTTTTCTCAAATGGCCTCTGTTTCTGACAACATGCAGCTACATATTTTAGAAGTTACTTATCAAATTTCACAAAAATTTTTGAATTTTGATTAGTATGGCATGAAACCTACAGATTATTTTGAAGAGAACATACAATTTAAAACTAATGGGTCTTTCAATTTATGAATGTATTTATTCATTCATTCATTTGATTTTTGGTCTCACTCCATTGCACAGGTTGGAGTGTAGTGCCACCAACATGACTCACTGAAGCAGCAAACATCATAGCCCAAGAAATACTCCTGTCTCAGCCTCCCCAGTACCTGGAAACACAGGCTCACACCACCATGCCTGGCTAATTTTATATTTTTTGTAGAAATGGGATGCTGCTTTGTTCCCAAGGCTGATCTTGAACCCTGGCTTCAATAGATCCTCTTGCCTCGGCCTCCAAAACTGCTGTGATTACAGATACAAGCCACCATGCCTGACCCAATACATGCATTTAGAAACTTCAAATTTCCATCATTTTCAGTAGATATTTAGACTTTTCTGCATAGAGGCTTCATCATTCTTTTGTTATATACATTCAGCTTTGGTTGGTACTGTCATAGTTTTCATGCCATTGTAAGTGGTTTCTCTTTTTAAGCTTCATTTTATGCTTATGGCCGATATGAAAAAACATGGTTGATTTTTGTGACTGGTCCTATTTGAGCAACATTGCCAAATTCAATGATCAGTTCTAAGAACTTATTTGTGGTTTCTTTTGACTTTCCAGGAGACTCAGGTACATTAGCCATGGAAGATGCTGAGTTCATTGTTTCACAAAGCTTATGCCTTGTCTTAGTGACTTTCTGATGCTGTAAGAAAATCTGACAGATGGGGTGATTTAAAAAGAACAGACATTACTCTTTCACGGTCACGGTACTGGCAGGTTCTGTGTCTGATGAAGGCCTAGTCTCTGCTTCCAAAATGGTGACTTGAAAACTGTGTCCTCACCTAGGGAGGAGGGAAAAGGGAGCCTTGGCAAATTCTCCACCCTCTTTATAAGGTCTCTAATCCCATTCATGAGGACTCGGCCATTCAGGACAGTCACCTCTTACTAGCCAAACCTCTCAATGCTGCTGTTTGGGGAATTAAGTTTCCATGTAAATTTGGAGATGACACACACATTTGAACCATACATGTCATTAACTTATTGTTCTTATCTAATCCTACTGGTTAGGACCCCAACATGGTGTGGAACAAGTGGGGATAAGAATCATTATTGCCTTTTCCCTAGTCTCCAAGTGAAAGCTTGTCATTTCCCCATTCAGCTTGATGTTTGCTGAGGGTTTATAGAGACATCTTTTTTGTCCAGTAAAAAAGTTCTCTTCAGTTCCTACTTTGTGCAGTTTTTATTTGTTTGTTTTTCCTTTTTCAATCAAGAAAGGAGGTTGAATGTTTGTGTCGGTTGGATGCTTTAGAGAGGAGAGGTCTCACTACCTTACCCAGACTGGAGTGTTATGGGGCTATTCTCAGGTGTGGTCACTGCAGCCTCCAAGTCCTGGCTTCAAGGGACCTCCAGCCTCAACCTCCCTAATAGCCGGGACTAAGTGCCCCAGATTGCCCCCATGGATGTTGAATCTTATGAAACATTTTTGTGCACATGCTGGAGTTTCTTATGTGTTGCACTGACTACAGTCATATGCTGCATAACTTTTCATCAATGATGAACTGAATATTTGACAGAGGCCTCATAAGACTATAATGCCATACTTTTTAATGAGGCTTTTCTATGTTTAGATACAAATATCCTCTTGGTTGTATTATTATTGCCTCCTACCTTCATAAGGTAAACAAGGGACAGTTTGGGGTATTTTCTGATTGGAGGCTGCTGACAAGGGGAAGCTTGCTGAGGCCAAGCAGAAGCAGGACTGTGAGGGCAATGGATTTCGAGAGCATGTTGGTCCTTCTCTGCTTGGTCCTGACTTGGACACTGGGAGCAGAATCACGGAAGCTGGCATTGCTGACAAATCTCAACCACCTGGTCTCATTGCCACTGAGGCTGTGGTCTGGTCTCCTGAGCGCTTCTCAGGACATTACTCATTTAGCTCTTCAGTCTCTCCCTGGAGGAGTGAGCTTGCTGTCCCAAGGACTATACATCTGGGAGACTCCCTATTAACTTTATGGAAGTTGCATTGATTCATACATCTCCCAGCAGTGTGTGCTGGTAGGCTCCAACACAGCAGGTGACTGCAGTCGTCTTTGAACTTGACTCATCTGATAGAAGCAACATTGTATTATACTGTGGTTATTTTCAATTTTGAAACTCTGAGCATCTTTTCATTTCTTTAAGAGTCATTGGTGTTTCCTTTTCCATGAACCATCTTAGAGGATTTTACACAGGTAACTGGGTAGATACCCAGTTATAGTATAACGCTTATCATACATGGACAGCACTGAGTAATGTGACATTAAATTTCCAGTAAGAAAGATTGGACTATTCATTAGGAGAATTGGAGTGAATCAAGAAAATATGAGGGAGCAGAAATATGAAATAAGATTACAGGACTGTGTGGGCTAATAGTTAAAGGGTTACCTCTGGTCTAATTCTTCTATCATTCCAAGTTTTGTTCTCCTTGACTTTCAGAACATTAATTGAATGTAGGTAATTGGTAGGGCCCAATTTCCCTCAGTAGAAGAAAACAGTACAATGATTGCTTTTATGGTCCCTACCAAGAATATGCAGCTATCTTTTCTTGTTTAGGATGGGCCATTTTTCCTGTCCAGCCTTACGCTTCCTCCTTTCAGCTTTCTTGTCACTCTCCATCATCCCAAACATCACCGCATAACTGTTACACACAAGTCCTCCCACGTACCTACATACTCCATTCCCCAAACCGGGTTTTCAGTCACCGCTGCAGTACTACCAGTACATTAGAGGTATAAAATCAGATACTTAGAGCGGTCTGTCTTCTACAAAAATGTCTCACTTTCATTTCAGGAGGTCTTTGGGATTTTTCATTCCTGCTTCAATCTCTTAACTAGGGTGTACCTTTAGTCAACTTCCTTCAGGATATTGACACATGGTGTGGGCCCTCCTATAATGCAATTATCTCCCAGGCTTCTGGTGACTACCCAGATCTTTTCCCTCAGCATAGGACAGCCTACTCAGGCAGAGGAGTACAAAAACCAGTGAGCTGCGAGCTTGTGGATTCCATTCTCTTCATCACCTGAAGTTGGAACTGAAATAACGAGATGCACTTTCAAGCTCACATGAGGGAGGCTCCTGGTTCTGCAGAGTCAGCGCCAGGATTCCCAAGACCTCCTACCTGGAGACCCAGGTTTTCCATCCCTGGTGGACCATTTCATTTCAGTGCAGAGTCTCTTTGCTCTGAACTTCAATGCCTTGGAGCAACATTACCATCCTTACCATGGTGGGAGCATCTTGCATGTCAGTATGGCGCTGGCCGCTGAGCTTCTTGTTGAAGACATGATGCTGGCGACGCCGGAGGAGCCACAAGCAACTGAAAGAGAGGGCTCTGCTGTCTCCTCTGAGATCAGCCGATGCGCTCCCTATCTGCCTCCCTGGCTCCTTTGCCCAGGATCCCAGGCTGAGGACTTGAGCCTCACAATTCTGATGTCAGGGACCCTCCCCAGAATCCCCCTGCTGGGGTCAGGCACTCACCTTCCTGCATCCCCATGCTTCCTGGCAGCAAAGTCCATCGGTGGCAGCCAAGAACACCATGGCTTGATTGCACCTTTGGCCTGTGGCCCCTAGCAGCGGTGAAATCGGGACTTGATCCTGCATTCCATGATTCTCTTCCCACAGTGATCTCTCCTGTGACACCTTTGTCTTTGGACAGGTCTGACTTCCCAGGTTGTAGCCACAGTGTGGTCTGGGTAAATTGTTGCTTGAGCTATCCTGGAAAATGAAATCGTTCGCCAACATGAAATTCTTTCTTGCGTGTTTCTGCTCTGGCTATGGGACACACAGTTCCTGGGATGAGTGGTAAAGGGTGTAGGAAAAAGGGAGAAATCTGTGCAGTATCAAGACCTTGATTAAGATGGACCACTTGGAGGCTTCCTGGTGTGGGAGTGTGGAGGGATTTTGCATCTCCCATGCACAAGGGGAAGCCACCATGACCTGAGTTGATGGTGGTCCCACTCACCTACAGACATGGAGTTGTCATGACATCCCAGAGACAAAGGGACAACAACTCTTAGTTCACCACTGGACCCTGAAACCATACCTGCTGCCTCCCCTTGACCCTTCATCCCCCTGATCCCAGTTCAGGATTCTGGGACATCTTCAATTTTCCCTTTCTCTTCCTCTCTCTCATTTGCTCCAGCAATCAATACCCCTTGTTCCCCACCTTCCTCCAAATACACCTACCAGCCCACACTTTCTGATTCTTTGAAACCCTGACCTTCCAATCAAACTCATCATATGCATTTCAACTCTCCATATACCAAAAACAACCAGCCAGGTACAGGGAAATGTGTGCCGTTAGTGGGGGTTGATTAGTCCTGGACCCAAAGCACAGGAAGAACCCGAAGAAGCAGACAGCCACTGCTCCTGTCTCAGAGTTTCATGCTGCCCCTGCAGTCTTCCTTGCCTTGTCTACCATTGGCTCCTGGGATAGATGAATAGAGCCTCTTATCTCCCAAGGGGGAGACTCTGCCTAGTGTGGCTCTTCTCCTACTACCAGCATCCACCTTTCAAGTCCCTAAGCTTTCAGTCAGCAGATCCTTGGCCCAGTGGACAGGTTCACCCTGCAGCATCAGCTGCCAACTTTTGGTGCCTTTGCTCCCTGAGGTTTCTTTTGCAGATATGCTTCTTTGGATGATTTCTGTAAATACTTATTATTAACTTCTGTTTTTACCCAAATGATAAAATCGGAGAAGTTGTGCCTTCAGAGTATGTTGTAGTCATTTATTCCTTGTCTTTCCCCCTCCAAAAAAATGGTCCACCAAATTATTTGCTTTTGGGAAAGGGAGCTTGTAGGTTTGTATTTTGAGGGTGGAAGGGGATGGGAATCAGTAAATAGAGAGGCATGGAGTCATGAATAATTCTAGACCTTCGGTGTCTTCCTTTGTCTGAGCAAGTAGCAGGTGATTTGTTCAAGTACTGCCCAGGAGAAGCAAAGCCCATCTTTAAACTTGCCTGAGTGCTGTCAACTCCAAGAAAGAGACCCAGGAAAAGCAGAAGAATCAGGGAAGAACTAACAACTCAACCTTGCGCAAGAAGTGATTATACTTCATCACCCAGACTCCTATTCTATGGCAGCCCATGACAGCAGCCTTATGACACTTGCACTTTCTCTCTCCTCTGCCCCTACCTCCTTGGTTTTTCCTTCCTCCATGACCTTCCCCATCCTGCTCCAAATACACCTACTAGTGCAGACTTTTCCTGTTCCAGGAGCCCTGAGAAATTGCAGCAATTGTTCTTTCTTCCTTCTCTGACCCGCCCCAACACCCCTCACCCTGGCAATCTTCTCCCAGAGCTTAGGATGGAGGGTAAGGGCATCAGATCCGTGGGCATGAGAAAACTGCTGCCCACCCACCGAGCTGTATAGTGGGTTCTGTCTCATTCTGATCCCTCCTCCTGTCTAGGGGACATACTCAGGTGCCTTCACTCCTCTCAGTACCTCAAAATGTGAAATTTAAAATAATTTTTAAACAGAATCAAGAAGTGGTTTTAGAAGATTATTGGACAAATGGTCAATGTTTAATTTGACTTTTTCCAAATATAGGCCCTGAGATTATAAATTGAAAGTATGAGTAGCCATGTAAAAATATAATTGGACAAAGGCCAGCAATGATGTCCCATGCCTATAATACCAGCAGTGTGGGAGGCCCTGGTGAGAGCATTACTTGAGCCCAGTACTTCGAGACAAGTTGGGTGTACTGCATCCTAGCTACTGGGGAACATGAAGTGAGAGGATCACTTGGGCTCAGGAAGTAGAGTTAGCAACAAACCAGGATCATGCCACTGCACTCCAGTCTGGTTGATGGATACATTGATTGCACACAAAGGATATAATCTAAAGTTAATAGACTGAGTATGGAAATCAACAAGGTTTTTCTATCCAGATTCTTCTTGCCCTCTCTGAGCATAAATTCCTTCCTTCTGGGTATGGAGCAGGGTCCTCTCTGGAATGGGGGTCTTATGACTTACAGTGAATCAAAATAGGTCAAATAATTTCTTTATGACCAGTTTTTACAAATATTTTTAGGTTTTATGACTATCTTTGGGAAACAAGGGCTCCGATTTGTATGACAACCTCAGTAAAAAGGGATTCTAGTTTATATAACTAGGCTTGGGAAAGAATGGGACTGAAAGAGCAGATGACAAAAAGGTCAGAGAAAATACTTATTTAAGTCCTATTTTGGGGGGAATTTTTTCTGAGCTCAATCACATACATTTAAGCAATCAAATTCTCAAAGTAGTTATTTTCTTTTCTTTTACTTATTAATAGAAATGAAAACTCGCTATTTTGTCCAGGTTGGCCTTGAGTAACTCGGCTCAAGCAATCTTCCTGCCTTGGCCTCCCAAATAACTGGGATTATAGGCATGTGACACTGAGCGTGACTCCAACAGTAGTTTTTGTTTGTTTGTTTGTTTGTTTTTTTGAGTTGGAGTCTCACACTGTTGCCCAGACTGGAGTGCAGTGGCTGCTCCTGGCTACAGCAGCCTTGACCTGCTGAGCTCTGGCAATCCCACCATCTCAATCTTCCAAATACCTGGAACAACAGGCGTGCGCTACCATGCCCAGCTAATTTTTTATTTATTGTAGAGATGATGTCTTGCTGCCCAGGCGGGTCTTGAACCTGCGGGCTCAGGAAATCCACTCACCTCAGCCTCCCAATGACGTGGGATTACAGGCTGAGCCACCAAGCCTGGCCCAACAGTAGTTTTTAATGAAATAAAGTGAGTTGATTCTACAAACCACAAGGAGAGTTAAAGAGGCACAAAAGAGAACAAGGCTATAAAAGAAGCACAAAATGATAGTATTTGTGTTGTGTAATAGCACAACTTATTCTGAAGCTATAGTAATTAAGGAAGTGTGTAATTGGTACAGAAGAATATAAATTAACTACAGAAATAGAACTGAGAGTCATTAGGCAAACTCATAATTGTATAGAACTTTGGTATGTTAGTCTATATGTGTGGATACATTTAAGGTAGATCTCTCCTTCTTGCCTATCTTTTTATGTGTTCATTTCACACACACTATAGATAGATAGTTAGCTAATTAGATAGAAGTATGTCTTACGTCAAATTGGTAAGAAATGTAAGTACTCTTTGATAAATTAAGCTTAAATTTTATTTGATAAATTGAGCCTAATTATCTACTTAAAAGAAGAAAATATTTAATTAGATACCATCTCAAACCACATACATATCAATAGTAGATCCATTAAGGACGTACATTTTATAAGCAATAATGTAAAAATTATTGGGAGGAAATACAGGAATAATTTCTAATCCCGAGGATTTAAAAAATGGATTCTTTAGACCAAACCAAAAATATTAAATTTTGTATTTTTAAAAAATATAAAAAACAAAGTTTCCAGGTGTGGTGGTGCATGCCTGTAGTCCCAGCTACTCAGAAAGCTGAGGTGGGAGGATCAGTTGAGCCCAGGAGTTTGGAGTTGCAGTGAGCTATGATCATACCACTGCACTCCAGCTTGGGCTACACAGAGAAAGACTCCCATCTCTAAACTGTTTTTTTTTTTAAACAGAGTAAATAATGGTATTGTAAGATTGGGGAGAAAAACTTTCTTATACACTTTTAGGTTTTTTTGGATTGGCTCCAAATTAAGTTGCTATAAGATAGATTAATAGGAGTAATTATGGTTTAAAACACATGGTCTCACTCTGTCAATTAGGCTGAAGTAAAGTGGTACAGTTTTAGCTTACTTAGCCTGGAACTCCTCAACTCATGGGATCTTTCCAAGTCAGCCTCCCAAAAGTGCTGGAATTCCAGGTGGGAGCCACTGTGTAAGGCCTAATAGGATAACATTTTATTTCCACACATATGCACAGTAGTCTCACAAATATGTTACACTCCAAAGGACCAGGTGACCATATATAGCATGATATGGTGAAGAAAAAGATAAGGGCTTGTGGATTCTGGGGCATGGGGATGGAGACAAATCATGAGCAGGTTAGAATAAGAAAAGTTTGCGGAAGGAAGGTTGCCTTGTGCAGATAAAAGCTCTCAAGTGATAACTGTGTCAGAGAACCTAACCTCCTGATATAGATATCTTTGCTAACTCTGGTTTCAATATTTTCTACAATGTTTCTCCTGATATAGGCAGAGAGGTTTCTTTAGTTCAAAATTCAGCCTGCTCTTCCCCTTCTCCACCCCATGCTGGTGAAGGGAAGCATCACATTTAGTCTCTGATTTTGTCATATTTAAAGGAGTGACCACAGGAATCCAGGAGAAGTCTGTATTTGCGATGATCACTCCAAAGTGACTTTGCTCTCTGGAGAGATGGCAAGGTCTGTTCAAGTCACAGCTTGTTCTTCATTTGTGTGTAGGTGATACCCCTCTCAGTTCCTGGCACAGGTAAATGATACTGACATGTGGCATCCTGAAGGACTGTCTTCAGTCAGACCACAGAAGAGTCAAGAGAGGCCTCTAATCAGGGAAATCTCTATCTGCATGCATTGGTGCTCTGGTCTGTAGGATTTGGCCTCCCAAATCACTGGAATTACAGCCAATGTGCCCAGCTGGGCTCCCTATTTAAGCCTTGAAGAAACTGAGGCTCAGAGGAGGCACGTACTGTGAGTCAGGAGGTCACCTGACTCTACATGGGAAGACTTCACAGACCTCTCTTGATTCAAAGTCTTCCAGGGTCTTTATCCCTTGGTTCCAGTGTTGAAGTTTTACTATTACTTAGAATCACATCAGAAAAATCAAAATGTGTGAAAGCCATGTTTTTTGAGGGCTTTTTAAAAAATGGCAATCTTTTAAAGAAATGATGCAATTTCACTTAAGTTATTAATTTTTTTTTGAAAGTAGTATTTATTGAGAGAACATATACGTTCCACGAGTGGAAGGGGACCCTAAAGGGTTGCTTGCACTAAAGTATTTTTAAATTATGTAAGTCATTGGAGAAACTGGTTTTTTGGCCAAAGTTTTCGGTGGATGCACTTGGTACCCAATGACAATGCCACAGCTCTGAACCAACTTTGATGCTGAATAATCTGATCCATTTTCGTCCTGTGAAAGATCACATGAGCTCTGAGTTGCAAGATGTGGACTTTCTCATAATAATGTTCCTATCAAAATTCTGAGAATGATTTTTTTCTCTTAATTAATGTGATGGACAGCAACATCCTTAACTTAAAAACGGTCCTTGCTCCGCATACCTGAAAACATGGTTTCAGTGGACACTTTTGGGTGTTGGGCTTTAAGTTTTACA
>NW_007260662.1:0-5815 GCF_000164805.1 Carlito syrichta
CACAAAGTCAAGTAAGACCAGATACTTGGAAAGGTTTTAAAAATAGAGGGATTAGAAAGAGAGCTTAGAATAAGGCAGAAATATATATAAACATATATACAGGTCTCTATATATATATAGAATAGGTGGATGCGTTCATTGTATGTAAAAGAGTAACAAAGATAGGAACACTAACAGAGTCTTCTTGCTCTCATCATTTCATTTTGTGAAGGACAGTGAAGGAATTGAAGCTCAGAGAGGCTAGGTGTCTTGTCCAAGTTTGCCCCAATAAAAAACACAAAATGTAAATCCTAGATCTTCTGATTTCACATCAACCCCTGTCTGAAGTTTCCTTTCTGTTATATCTCTCTCTGTCTCTCTTCTCCTTAAAATTATCCTCAATTTGTATTAAAATTAAATTTTAACTGTTTCAATTTTTAAAAATTTGGGGGGACAGTTTTTACTTATGGGGGGGACAGTTTTTAAATAGGAAAAGTAAGAAACATATTCCAAATAAGTGTCCAGACTGCCATTTTCCTGAAGATGAATGAATCTGTAGTAAATTTGATTATATAATTTTATATATCTGTGAGCATGTTAGAGAAGATATCATACTGCTTACAATATACAGAAAATAGCACATTTTTAAGAATATATGAAACAAATTAGTTTACTTTTACCAAAGATTATGCCTACACATCTCTTTCCATTAAACTATCTTGACCAGTATTTTTCATGAATGTATCCTAATGTGTCTGGTTTTTAGTTTTAAGTCCAAATGTTCATCCAACTTTCAGTAAAATATCCAATTTTTGATCCAAATTTCAGGAACTCTGATGAACTTGAATCTTGAGATGCTCACAGTTCTATCAATATAATACCTTAAATAATTGTGACTTAAACTTGTGTAACTTGACATAGGCATTACTACCCGTGTTTCCTCTGCCTGATGATCATAGCTAATCAGCGCTAATATTTAAATGATCATTTATGAATCACTCCTAATATTTATTGATCTTTTTTTCTGTGCCAGTTGCTGTGTAAAGAAATGTTCATATCTTTTCTCATTTCATCTTAACAACTACACTATATAGTATTATTGTTGGTTTGCATATGTATTGTGACAGCCCCAAATCAGACAGGGTGTTTGAGAACTGTTTATCTATTTTGAAGAAATCACTCAGAGGACAGGTTGGTAAAAATGGGTTTATTACTTATGGGAGGGAACCAACAGTGGCTGGTCAGTACAAAGCTTCTGGCACCCCAATAGACACGGGGAGAGATTGCATGCCTCCAGTGTGGGAAAGGGAGCAAGACACAGCAATAGCATTGTGTGCAGAGAAGCAGAAACAAAGATGTTTACTCTCAGTGACTGTCTTGAGTTTGTACATATGCATATTTTCAAGCATATTTTGACAGGACAAAGATGGCCTTGGCCAGGGCCCATTTTCCCAATTGACAAACAGTTATCAGCAGGGGAATGGGAGTGGGACATATGTCTTGTATCTGCCCCACAACATTTTTTTAAGTAATAAAAAAAGAACACCTTCAGAGAGGTAATTCTTCCAAGGTAATACTACAGTTGACCAGATGGGATTTGAATCAGGTCTGCTAAACACTGCAGCTCTGCATGTTCCATCACACATGGTGCAAAGAAAAAAAAAAAAGAAAAACATGGAACATATCACCTTACAAAAACTTACATAATAATGCAGAAAGGTACTTTAAAATGTGGGAGAGATTTCTTGAAATGCAAATCTCATCTTATTCTGTTTTAAAGAATATAATAAAACAAAAAGAACATGTGCAGTGCTTCCTTGGAATACTATCCTGTCGTGAGCTTTATTGATTTTTCTCTGCATTATATAGAAATAGAAAATTAGTGTGGCCCTTCTGTCTCTGGAGATGTGGCTTTATAGTATAGGGGTTTTTTTTGTTGTTTGTTTAAGGTAATTTTTGTTCTCTAGGTGAATAAGAATTTGGTTCTAGGTAAACCAAAGTGATTTGTAAAACAGCAAATGGCTGTGTAACATTCCAAGACATTCCTACATATATAGTAAGATGTTGGCTGTGAGTGACAATAAAATAGTGGTTACATCAGCTGTTATGTGTGAAATTGTAAGGAAAACCATCAGGTCTGAAAATTCCAAATTATGCTTGCAGTTTTTCTTTGAATGTTGAGGAAGAAAGTAAACTAATACTTACTGAGAGTTTTCTCAGCCAGATTTGTTATGCTAGGTGGTTTTCATAAAAGTTTCTAATTTACTGAACTCAGAAAACCTTTTGTAAATTGCCTTACTATCCCCATTTTACCAAAGAGAAATGCAAGATTCTTCAGCTAAATTATGACAGAACCAGAAATCAAATGTACATCTTTCTGACTTCAAAATTTAAAATTGTTAGCCAAGTGGAAATTTCTGCAGATGCTTAATATGATTCTTCTTCAATTTATTTCATTTTCAAATTTCTAGAAGTTGCCATTATGAGACTCTGAGCAACTTCAAATGAAAAGAAGTTTTATGAGACATTTCTCTAGAATTTTTGCTAAATCATCATACACAGAAAACTACATATATGACTTTTGGTTTTGTTTTTGAATTGATTAAACCCAAAGTCAAGTTCAGTGTTGGCTCTCTTCATATTTTTTTATTAGAAAATACTGTTTATTTAGAAAGCAAATTGGAGAGAGAGAAAGGGGGGATTCACCTCCCAAGGGAGGGGAGGAGGCCAAAGCTTAAGAAAACATGGCAACAGTCATAGCTTCAACAGCACATGGCCACACCAGAGTCTAGTAAGGCAATGGCCTCTCTTCATATTTTAAACAGCCAGAAAGACACACAGTAAGTGCATTATCACTGTTGATTAAAATGAACTGAACACACAAAATTCCTACCTCCAAAGAACCAGTCTATATCTATCTATATCTATCTGTCATATATATCTGTCTGTCAGATATAGGGAAAAAATTAAGACCCATATGTGATCTGCATCACAATTTTGACTTCCATTCTGGATTCCAGTTCATCTAATATTTTCCTGCCACTTTGAAGTTCCCTAAGTTTTGTATTCCTCATGCTGTTTCTTTTTTCAGAAGTCTACAAATGTCATCTTTTGTCTAATGTCTCCTATTTAAGCACTTTTTCTTACTTAACTTTCAAAGTCTTTAATAATCTATCCCACTATAACCAACCAACTGTGCAAGATAGATGCATAGAGGAAACATTTGAGTGAAAATAGCAAAAAAGAGAAACAGTAGAATACTATTGTGGAAGTTTTGTGGCGTTAAAGTTCTTGGTGTAAGTCACATGTAACTGATTTTAGCTCCCTAAGTGATATGTCTGTTCCTTGTTCTGTGAGAAAAACATACTGCTTTTCTGACTGACTCGTGCCCACTTCTCTATCTCCCTTCATGTACTTGATCACTCTGTAGATATCATTCCTGATCTTCTATTAGTGAAAATATCCACATCTACCCCAAAATTATTTTGTTTCTAGACTCTCCTCCTGACTCACTTCTCTGATGTTCTTCAGTCAACACACTTGGTCTATCTGAACCATGAACACAGGATTAAAAATAATGAAATTGACATAAACTCAAGCACAATATAATTAACAAAATTAAGTTGGAAACATAATATTTCAATGACAGTGAGGTGTCATCTACTCAAGAAAATCTAAATCAAAATTCAATTCAGAATTGATATTAACTCATGGAATTTATTTGGAGTAAAAACATCAGTCCTGAAGTAAAATTATTGGGTTCAAGTGAGCATTTCCAGATCTAGGTCAGAGAAATGATAATGGAGACTAGAGACTGATTTCTTTTTCTAGTATTTGTTGTTATTGTCAGAAATTAGTATTGTTTAGCTAGCAAGTCTGTACTAGTGGTCCAAGTTAGTTTGCATACCACTGTAATCTGTTAATGTTGTAGTAAGATTTTGGATGGCTACTTAAAGAACACTAGTTAATGAATCTACAGCTCCACTGGTTCACAGTATAGACTAAACTAGCTAAATAGCCTCTAATTCATTATAATTTCAATCAGTATGAGTTTTTCCATCCATTCTGACTCAGTGCACTCTGGATAATAGAGTGATCCCATAGCCACAGCAGGTGGGCTCTTCTCACTTCCTTTCTGATTTCCTTTGAGGGACTTGATTATATGTGGAAGTCATGTCTTAGGGTACCCAGATTTGGTTAGCTTTAGGCTTTACCTTCTGTTTCCTCAACATATGGCCATTGAAATGGTAGCTCAAAGTCTCCAGAATTCAAGAGATTTCTTGCTGAAAACTGGTTTCGTTGGTCATTTATCTCCTAGAATTTCTGCTTTCACATCATTCCTGACCCGTACTAATTCCTTCCTTTTGTGAACTTTCCTATGTGATTAAAAATACATTTTTTTTATTTCAGCATTTTAAAACTTTAGTTAGGAGAGTCTTTCATAATTCCTAGACTACCTACCCTGCTGGAAGCAAAAGTCAGCTTCTGAAGCATATGGGATTATTTTGGACCAACCTTTATCTTAGAACATTTGACTAAAGCCGTTACAAGCTGATTTCTCTTAAAAACGTAGATGTTCTTAACCAACATTTAAGCACCTAAATTTGAATCATGGCTTCATAGATGTCTCCTTGGACTTGTAGAAGTATTTTATGACTGAACTTTAGTTTCCTCATTTGTAAAGTGAGATAATAATAATAAATCTGCTACTTAGGATTCTTGTAAAGAGTAGATATGTGAAATAAAAAATGTGAGTGAGAATAAAGCAGGCATAAGGACGGTGACCCGTGTACTCAAATGGCAGCACCACTACCTCTTTCTTCTGAAGCTAATGATGGGTTTCCTAAAGCACACAGGCACTTATTTTGCTGCTTTATTCACCATATACTGGAAATGGCTAGCATTACCTAAAAGGAGACAAGTGTTTTAAAAAATACAATATTTACTGAATGTTAGTCATGGATCAACATTTTAAATGCTTTACACTAAGTATTGCTAAGTCCTTATACTATTCCTCAGAAGCATATTCTATCTTTCCCCATTATAGCCATAAGGTAACTGAGACACAGACAGATGAAGTTATTTGTCCAAAGTCACATGGTTAGAAATGGAGAGTATTTGACTTTTGAGGCTGTATTACTAATTAGCATGCTATAGCTGCAGTGTATTTGTATAAAGCCAATGGCATATGAAGAATTTGTGTGATACTCAGATCAGAATATATGTACTCCTTGATGTTCAGTTCTCCTCCACCAGTATTATGGCTGGCAGAATCCTACTGGTTTTTCAAGTTTTTGTTGAAATGGCCTTGCCTCTCTGGAGTCTTTCCCAAGGACTAGCAGAATTTAATATCCCTTCTTCTCTGCTCTGATAGCACATTGCACAAGACTTATAAAAGCACACATCATGTTGTTTAATTATTTCTCCTTTTCTTCTATCTTGTGACTTTCCCGAGTGTAGAAAATGTTGTCTCATTTCCCAACACTCCCATTTGATTATTATTATTGTTCTTGCTGTTACTGTTATTATTTTAATCATTAGAGATGAGTATAATACCCAGTATCATAGAATGGCTCAATAGTCAGTTTTTAAATGGATGGATTATTTTGAAATTGTTTTTCAAGCATTAAATACTTTATTCAAGAATCAAAACTTCTGACTTTTAATTTTTCACAATTGACTATAAATTTAAAAATTTTTTTGATTCTAGATCTACCCACTTCTGCTGTATATTGGTAGCATTTCAACGTTCAAGAACGATGCTCTATTTGTGTTACACCGGTCCCCAGATTATCATAGGTTCTTAATAAAACTTCTTTCTAATCAGCTTCTGAAA
>NW_007260662.1:6198-10684 GCF_000164805.1 Carlito syrichta
ATCTAGATGAGTACATAATTCAAGAGAATGGTGCTTTTAAATTGAATTATATCTTTAATATTGTTATTGGTGTTACATATCTGTGATCATTTTCTCACTGGCAATCATTTTCTCACTGGCAAACTAAGACTTCCTTACAAAATCCAGTCATGGAATTTGCATGATTTAGAGATAAGGTGAGGGCTCTGTCAGAGCACTTAACCACAAGTATAAAAATGTTGTGATTAAAAAGAGACTACACATTTAAGTAGGAGTAATTAGAAATGAATTCTTAATTGCAAAGTTACACAAGCATTTACTCTTTGCTTTGCTATCCCTAGCCTTTGAAAGGTGCTGTATAAATGCAAATTGCTTCTCACGTCATTCATGCCATGAATTCATGCCATTGAAAATATGCATTTATATTGAACTAGGCTTAATAATAAAATACTAAATATAAAAGTGACAGTTAAATAGCGCTATATTTCCATCTCCCAAAAAAGTGCATTTTGTATTTTCCTTTTTGAACATGAACTTATGCTGATGAGATACAAACCCTGTCTTTATATTTGATTAAGAGAATAAAGAATAAAAATAACACTCTTCAGACTGATTAATATAATAGTATAAGCAGTTTTTAAAAACATTATTACTGTAACTTAGCATTTGAATTAGACAGCTTCTGAATGTGAACTACATGCTGGTTGTAGTATATTCATTGCTGGTTGACAATTTAAAGGCCATCTTCTTCTAAGACTCATAAAGATAATAATTTATGAATTATCAGAATATTCTGTTGCTATAAGTATTTCAACCTTTTTTAATCTCTTGATACAGTCTCAACATCAGATGTTTTGGTGGTGGACTATGAAATGCAATCTTTATGAAGATTAGGATTTAAAACCCATGGAGCACATTTAGGGTCCAATCCTCACAAGTATATGCCAGAAAATAGTAAACATCACATCTTCCTATGCCTCCATGTCCCATGTACTTATCAACAACAACAGAAAAATCATTTTAGGGCAGGACTTCTCAATCATGTATGTATCATTAAGTCATTTGGGGAGCTTGCTAGGTAGAGATTCTGATACAGTAGGTTCAGAGTGGGACCCAAGATTTTATATTTCTAACAGCCTTTCTTGGGATGCAGCTGCTATTGTCTTAAGACCATACTTAGAGTAATAAGGTTTTAGGGCAGGGTCTGCAAAGTTTTTCTGTAAAGAGGCATATAGTAAATATTTTTGGCTTTGTGGGTCACAGGGCCTCTGTTGTACCTAGTTCACTCTGTGATTATAGGAGAAAAACAGTCACAGTTAATACATACATGAATAAGCATGGCTGTCTTCTGATAAAAGTATGTTTATGTAAACAGGAGGCACATGGATTTGGCTCCTTGCTTGTAGTTTGCCAACACCCATTTTAGAGTACTATGGGTGTTCTCCTAGGGAATACATCTCTACTGAAAACTTCCACCTTTTCAAAGTCAACAAGGCAGAAAGTAAGTTAAATTTTTGATTGATCTTTCATGACCATCAGGCTCTGACTTTCCAAATATAAATTTGTATGACCTTCATTTACATTTATCTGTCTTCCATTTTGTTCTTGTCTTTGTATCTTCATGTCCCTTCCTCATTTTCCATATTAAAGAACTCCCAGGCACCATACAAATATTAGACAGAATTAAACAAAGAACCCTAAATAGGTTCCTCAAAGAGCAGAACCATAGAGTAATAGAGTTTCTTTATTCATTGGGTCATCTCTTGCCTTTGTTCATTTTCCTGCCTCAGATAGTCCACATTCTCAAATGAAACCACGTTTGAGGATCAACTGGACGGCAATGGAAACTAAAGTTGAAATGTATGAACAGATGCTCCACATCAATTTTCCTATCTGCCTCCAGATCAGATTCCTTCTAGATATTTTAATCTTTCCAATTAATCTAGCCTCAGTTCTGGAGTTCACTTGACAACTCCAGAGTTGGTATTTCATTAAATTGATCAGGCAAATTTCAAATTCTCTATCCCAGAGTGAGCAGTCACAGTACCAATATCTAAAGTGCCAGTTACTTTATTTCAGCTTTTCAGGGGACATCAAATTAAGAAATGTGCCTAATTGTGTTAGAGATATTTAACATTGTTATCTACTAGGGCTGTTAATATTATCATACATTATATATTAACATTGTTAATAGAAATAATGAACTAAAACAGGACTAGATAAACTGTAACCTAAGGACTAAATGCTTCTCACTTTGTGTTTGTGTGGCCAGCAAGATAAGACTGTCATTGTAAATGAATAAAAAAAAAACAATAGATGAAGATAATTTGTGACATGAAAATAATATACAATTAATTTTTTTGTTTTTATAATTAAGTATTATTAGAACATAGATATAGCGATTCATTTTGCATCTGTATTATCTACAGCTAATTTGTTCCACAATGGCAGAATTGATTGCTTACAATAGGGACTGTGACTCTCAAAGTCTAACATATTTACTCTCTGTGTAGTTACAGAAAAAACATTAGCAACCCCAAGCTAGACATAACATATCCCATAATTTGTAACTATGTACTTCTCTAAAGTTAGATTATGCTGAACATCCCATCAATTTAAACAAAGCTGCTAAAAAAGTGCCATGGAAGTGGTGTTTGAAAGAAAGAATCAAGGAGTTGGTGAAAATATCACAATTTTTGTAAAAATTAATGCTTAATGCATGCTCACTGTTTACCAGGCATGGTGCTAAGAGCTTTGCAGGCCTTATGGTTCCTGTTACAACTAGTCACCTGGAAATTTCTCAGAGCACTCAGTTACAATTTGAAATACGTACTATATTATTGTTATCCTTATTTTGGATATTAGTCATTGAGACTTAGGTTAAATAACTTGCTCAGCACCATCTAACCTGCAAATGGCAAAAATTTCCACCTTAGCCTTTAGAATTGCGGAGACTACGAAAATGTACACCATGATGTCTGGCTAATTTAAAAAAAATTTTTAGAGACAGGGTCTTGCCATGTTGCCCAAGCTGATGTTGAACTTCTGGCCTCAGGTGATCCTTCCACTTCAGCCTCCCCTGTACTTGGGATTATAGGCATGAACACCCAGCTAAATTTGACTCTTGAGATCAATGTTTTAACCATATGCTAGAGCTCACCAATCGTTTTCAAAGATAGTACCAATTTTCTGATATACATACTGATCATTAGGTAATATGCTTCTGAGGGACTATTCATTTATTCCTGATCGTGCAGTCTTCTGGACTGAATGTGGGCTTGGTCAATTTGTGATTAATTAGGAATCTTGTAGATTATTATTATTGATACTGCGGTTTACACATCATTTAAAATTGATTCTCATATTTCCTTCAGTATTTGAGTGACTGTGAAATAAAATGACACCAGACAGGTTGAAGTTTAATCTAGGTAAAGTGGAAACATTGGGGGAAACTGAGGAGTACTTTTAATGTATAGCAAATGACAGTAATAGCCTCTATGGAAAACAGTGTGGCGATTCCTAAAAGATCTAAAAATCAACCTCCCATACGACGCCTCAGTCCCCCTACTGGGATTATACCCAGAAGAACTCAGATCACTCTATGAAAAAGATACCTGCTCACACATGTTTATGGCAGCGTTATTTACAATAGCAAAAAATGGAACCAACCGTGCTGCCCATCAAAAGAGGACTGGATTAAAAAAATGTGCACGATGGACTATTATGCAGCCATAAAAAAGGACAAAATTATGAACTTAGCAACTTGGATAGACTTAGATAGCCTCTGTCACAGAAACGAAGAATCAAGTATCACATGTTCTCACTCATGGGTGGACCTTGAACAACTAGTGTAATACTATTAGAAAGGGATTGGCAGTAGTGGGAAACTGCCAGAGATAGGGTGGTGCACCTTATCAACAAGGGTACCTGCAAAATGAACATTTGCATACCTAACCCTGAATTGTACCCCACATATTTAAAATTAAAAATTTTTAAAAATATCATTACTGTGAAGTTTCTCACAGAGCAAAAGTGATTTAGGACTGGTGCCTCAAAAAAGGGAAACTTAGCATTACACTGTGCATGGCATTCAAGTTGTTACCTTTTTCCTTATCTGGTGATCTCATTACAATTTAAAAATGCTAATAATCTCTACTTACAAATATTTTTTTACAATGCCAAATTCATTCATGTATGTTTAGAGTTATACTACTGGTAGTAGACATGGTCTCTGTGTAATCTCACTGGTGGAATTAAATCTATTGGGGTAGATGTGGGATTAATATAGACTAAAAAGTTTTTTCTTGTTTGTTTGGAGTTGAGAAAATAATTAGGAGGGTACTTTAAATTCTCTGTGTATTTCTTTTTCCCCTTATTTCATCATAGAGCTTCACTGCTGACCTTTAAAGACGAGTTTACCCAAATAATTTGTGGAGATCTCTTGAGTAATTGGGCATTGAGTTGGAAGCTTTATTTTAACAGTACCTTGATAGGTAATTCTGTATTT
>NW_007260663.1:0-5395 GCF_000164805.1 Carlito syrichta
TGAAGCAGGTTTCTGGGTAATAGGCGTCCTCATATACTGAAAAACATGGCCTCTTGCTATGGAAGAATGAGGAATTACGGTTGCACTAAACCCCAATCCCAAATATCCAAAGGGCGTCTTATTAAGTGGTAACCAATAATCCGGTTTTTGAAGTAGGGATCTGGGTAATGGGAGTACTAATATACAGGAAACTGCACTGCCTATTGCTAAGGAAGAATAAGGAATATGGTTACACGTGTCCTCATCACAAAAATTTCAAGGCGTCTTGCTAAGGGCTAAACACGAATCAGGGTTTTTGATGTATGAATCTGGGCAAATGGAGTCCTCATATACAGGCAATTACATGGCCTTTTGCTAAGAAAGAATAAAGGAATCTGGATTACACGTGTTCTCAATCCCCAAAAAACTGCAGGGTGCCTTGCTAAGGGCTAAACAAGATTCAGGTATTCGAAGCAGGAATGTGGCTTATTGTCCTCATTACAGGAAACTATGCGGCCTCTTGCTAAGGAAAAATAAGGGATCTGTTTTAAACGGTTCCTCAATCACAAAATCTACATGGCCTCTTGCTAAGGGCTAAACAAGAATAAGGTTTCAAAATAGGAATCTGGGGAAAGAGAGTCCTCATATAAAGGACACTACACAGACTCTTGCAAAGGAAGAATAAAGAATTTGAGTTACAAGAGTCCTCAATATGAAAAAAATTCTCAGGGCGTCTTGCTACGGGACAAACAAGAATCAGGGCTTCACACTCCCCTCATGCTGTGAAGCTATTTGGCATGTGGATATTACGAATCAGTCAAATCAGGACTCCAGCAACATTCTGGCTCCCTTGATAATTGTAAATGTGTATCTGGCCCTACAAGTCCTTTAGGTTCCTCGGGACAACTAACGTCAGGTTGCAGGGCCAAAAGGATCATCTTGCCTTATTTGGATGTAACTCTGGTCTTAAAATGAACCTTGTAAGTCTTAAACTTCCGTTTGTCCTTTTATTTTGAGAAGGACTGAGGGTTTTGCAGTGGCCAAATGTTTAGTAAGTATTTTTAAAGGTAACCAGGAATCATGGATTCCTCAACCCTAGGACCCTTTGGGTTATCTGTGTTTTTGGATAGAGTGTTTCATAATCCACATCGACAGGGAAAATAAGGGCATCTTGCTGAGAATGAAAAGGGAATCCAGGATCTTGGAGTTCTCGTTTGGAGAAGTGTACAGGACCTGTTGATAAGGTTTAATCAGGAATCTGACTTCTATGTCCCCACATTGTTAGGGAGTCTTGTACATGGGAAGCAGCAATCTTGGATTCCAATTCCCCCAAGAAACTTCTGGGAGTCTTACTATTGTTATCCAAACAACTTGAATTCTACATCACCAGGAAATGTCTCAGTGTCTTGCTGAGAATGAAGCAGGAATCTGGGTAATGGCAGTCCTTATATACTGGACACTGCACTACCTATTGCTAAGGATGAATAAGGAATCTCGGTGACATGAGTCCTCAATCCCATAAATAGAAAAGGCGTCTTGCTAAGGGCTAAACAAGAACCAGGGCTTTGAGAACTCTTCGTGTTTTAGAGCTATTTGTTATGTGGATATTACGAATCAATCATTCCTGGACTCCAGCAACACTCTGGTACTCTTGATAGTTGTGAACAAGAATCTGGCACTACAAGTCCATTTAGATACTCGGAACCTTTGATGCCAGATTCTACGACACAGGAAATCCTCTCGGAATTTTTGTATGTCAGCCCTGACTTCATTGTTACCTCATACTTAAGAAACTTCCGTGGCTCCGCTAATCAGAATTAGGACTTTGGGCTTAGATGTTCAAATTTTTAGGAGGTATTTTATGGAGGGAACTAGGAATCTTCTAATCCAGGTCCCCAGGCATATTCTTGTCATCTTTCTATGGGTATACAAAAGTCTGGACTTCCAGGTCAACAGGAAACATCTCGTCATTTTGCTTAGAACGAAATAGGAATCTGGGTCAGTGTGTCCCTTGAAAGTTTCTACACGTGTTCCTAAAGAGAAACCAGGAAACTCGGTGTCCATGTAACTTGAAAACATGTGGCCAATTGCTAACTTATCACTGGCTTAAGACAGTGCTCATACTTAGGAATCGACAGGGACTTTAGCTAAATGTTGATCATTAATCTGGGAGTCCTGGTACCCATTTTATTCAGAGCAAGGTCCTATATGCATACCACAAATCAGGCATTTCCGATCCTCAGGAAAGTACTGCGCCTCTTGATAGTTGTAACTGGGAATTTGGTCTACTGGTCCGTTTACTACACAGGTTCCTGAAAGTCCAGATTACACAATCAAAGGATCATCTTGCCATTTGTTAACGTGACCACTGTCTTCAGGTTTACCTCGTAGTCTAGAAAATACTGCTGGACATTAGTTTTGGTATTCAGAATATGGGATTAGGGTTCCCACTTATTTAGGATGTATTCTTAAGGGGAACCAGCAATCTTGGGTTCCAGGTCCCTGGGAAAATTCTGGCCCTATGAGTATTGGTAGGTAAAAGTTTGGACATCCACTTCACAAGAAAACGTCCGGGTGTCTTTCTGGTAATAAAAAAGGAATCTGTGTTATGGGAGGCCTCAATCCATGAATTCTACAGTGCTCCATTATAAGGGCTTATCTTGAATCTGGGCTTCAAGTTCTCCAAATTCTGTAGAGCAACTTGCCACTTGGAAAGGACAAGGGTCATTATAGATTCCCAGAAGCCTTCTGGTTTCTTGATTGTTATAACCAAGAACCAGTCTCTTCAATTCAGTTGGTTTCCTCGGGACAACTAAACCAGATTCCAAGACTAAAAGAATCATCTCGCCATATTTGTGTGTAACACTTCTCTTAAGGTGTACCCTGTAATCCTAAAACTTCGTTTGTGCAGCTATTTGATATGGCTGGAGATTTTGAGGTTGCTAAGCATGTAGTACATATTTTTACAGGTAACTAGGAATCACGGATTCCACGTCCCTGGGAAAAAATTGGGCATTTGTCTATTTGCTTACAGAATTTTGGAGTCCAGATTGCCAGGGAAAATCAGGGCATCTAGCTGAGAATGAGAAGAGAATCCGGTTCAGGGAGTCCTCAATCATCAAAATCTATATGACATCATGTCAAGTTTAATGAGGAATCTGACTTTGTAGCTCCCTACATTTTTCAGAGCTACTTGCTGGGTGGATACTTAAAATCTCTAATTTCAGATTCAAGACAATTCCTGTCCTCTAGATAGTTGTCACCGAGCATCTGAACCTACAATTCGTTTTGTTTCTTAAGAACATCTTCGGTCATAATCCAGTTTCCCAGGAATCAATTGGCATTTAGTGACAAAATCCCTGACTTCAGGTTACTTCAAAATACCGAAATTTCTTTTGGTCTGGCGGGTGGGAATTGGGATATTGGGTTTAGAATATTCCACATTTTTATGATGTCTTGTTAAGGGGAATCTGGAAACTTGTATTCCAATTCCCAGGTATTATATGGGAGTCTTTCAAAGGATATCGAAACAACTGGAATTCTACGTTCATCAGGAAATATCACGGGTACTGTTGAGAATGGAGCAGGAATCTGCGTAAAGGGAGTCCTCATATACGGGAAACTACAAAGCATCTTGATATGGGAGAAAAAGGAATCTGGGTTACACGTGTCCTCATATCCCAAAAACCTACAGGAAGTCTTACTAAGGGAGAAAAAAGTATCAGGGATTTGAAGCATGAATCTGGGGAATGGGAGTCCTCATATATAGGACACTTCACATTCTCTTCCTAAGGATGAATAAGAAATCTGGGTTACACATGTCCTTAATCCTAAAAAATGACAGGGCATCTTTCTAAGGGCTAAACATGAATAAGTGTTTTGAAGAACGAATCTGTGTAATGGTAGTCTTCATATACAAGAAACTACACCGCCTCTTGCTAAGAAAGAATAAGGAATTCACGTGTCCTCAATGCCAAAAATCTACTGGGCGTCTTGTTAAGGGCTAAACAAGACTCAGGATTTCAAAGCAGGAATCTGGGGAATGGGAGTCCTCAAGTACAGGAAACTACATGGGCTCCTGCTAAGGTATAATAAAGGATCTGGATTACACTAGACCTCAATTCCTATAATGTACAGGGCATCTTGCTAAGGCCTATAAGACTCCGGGCTTCGAAATCCCCATATTTTTCAGAGATGTTTCCTATGTGGATATTATGAATCAGTCATTCCAGAAGTCCAGCAATATTCTGCCCCTTTAGATATTTTAAATGAAAATATGGAACTACAAGTCCATTTAGATTCTGGATCCTCTAACGCCAAATTCCAGGGCACAAGTAATCATCTCGTGGTTTTTGAATGTAAACCCTGAGTTCAGGGTTACCTCGTACTCCAAAAACTTCTGGTAGTTCAGCTATTCGGAATAAGGACCATGGATTTAGATTTTGCACCATATTTAGCAGGAATTTTTGGAGGGCACGAGGGTCTGGGTTTCCAAGTCCACAGGAACATTCTGGAGTCTTTCTATTGGGAGCCATGGGTGTGGACTTCAAGGGCACTGGGAAACATCTGGTCGTATTGCAGAGAACGAAACAGGAATCTGAGACACTATGTCCCTAGAAAGCCTCTACTCATGTTACCAATGTGAAACAAGAATAATCAATTTCCATGTGACCAGCAAACTTCTGGGCAGTTGCTAAGTTATCACTGGATTAAGGAAGTTATCATACCTAGAAGCGTACAGGATTTTTCTAAATGCTAATCAGGCATTTGTGAGTCACAGTCCCCACATTTTTCAGAGTTAATTCCTATATCCGTACCACAAATCTCTCATTACCAATCACAGGGATCCAGCTGCTCCTCGTCCTAGTTGTAATAGAGAATATGGCCATCTGCTTGGCAATTTTTGCAGGAGGCTGAAAGACCAGATTTCACAACCCAATAAATCATCTCGCCATGTTTAGTGTAATTTGTGGCTTCAGCTTTACCTCCTAATCCAGAAAATACTGCTGGAATTTTAGATTGATTTCGTAACTTGGGATTAGGAGTTCCCACATATTTAGGACGTATTCTTAAAGTGGATCCAGCAAACTTGGATTCCAGGGTCATCCTGACCTTTTGGGCGAATTAATATTGGTATATAAGAGTTTTTACTTCCACATCGTCAAGTAACGTCCGGGAGTCTTACTGAGAACAAAAAGAATCTGGGTTACGTGCCTCGCCAATCCAAGAAGTCTACATGGCCACATTATAAGGGCTAATCTGGAATCTGGGCTTCTAATTCCCCACATTATTTAGTGATACATGCCTCTTGGATATGACAATTTTGTCATTATAGATTCTCAGCAACCTTCTTGTCTTCTTGATAGATGTAACAGAGAATGTGGACCTACAAGTCCATTGGGTTCCTTGGGACAAC
>NW_007260663.1:5415-6391 GCF_000164805.1 Carlito syrichta
GGATTGGGGCCTGGTGTTTTGAGGTTGCCAAATATGTATTTAGGTATTTTTAAGTGTAATCAGGATTCATGGATTCCACGCCCTAGGAAACTTCTGGGCATCTGTCTATTTGTATACAGAGTTTTGGGATCCCCATCACGAGGAATATCATGGCATCTTGCTGAGAACGAAAAGGAAATCCAGTTCTAGGAGTACTCATTCGCCGGAATCTACAGAGCCTCTTCGTAAGGTTTAATCAGCAATTTGGGCTTCAAAATCCCTAAATTGTTCAGAGCTACTTGCTCCGTGGATTTTCTAAATCTGTATTAGAGATCCCCAGGCATCTACGAACATAATCAGGTACCCCAGGAATCAAATGGCATATTGGTACTAAATCCCTCCATTCAGGTTACCTCAAACTACAGAAATTTCTTGTGCAGGGGCTGGTGGGAATTAGGACATTGTGTTGAGAAGATTCCACATTCTGGGGTGGTCTTGTTAAGGGGAAGCAGGAATCTTGGATTCCAATTCTCCAAGAACCTTATGGGGTCTTTCTCTTGATATCCAAACAACTGGAATTCTAGGTCACCAGGGAATGTCTCAGCACCTTTCTGAGAATGAAGCAGGATTCTGGGTAATCGGCGTCATCATATACAGGAAAACACGGCCTCCTTCTAAGGAAGAATGAGGAATTTTGGTTGCACTAGTCCTCAATCCCAAAAATCCACAGGGCATTTCATTAAGAGGTTACCAAGAATCCGGTTTTTGAAGTAGGAATCTGGGTAATGGGAGTACTAATATACAGGATATCTGCACTGCCTATTGCTAAGGAAGAATAAGGAATATGGTTACATGTGTCCTCAATCACAAAAAATTTCAGGACATCTTGCTAAGGGTTAAAAAAGAATCAGGGTTTTGGATGCATGAATCTGGGGAAATGGAGTCCTCATATACAGGCAATTACACGGCCGTTTGCTAAGAAAGAATAAGAAATCTG
>NW_007260663.1:7407-9199 GCF_000164805.1 Carlito syrichta
TCTTTCTATTTGGAGCCACGGGTCTGGACTTCCAGGGCACCTGGGAAACATCCGGTATTATTGCTGAGAATGAAACAGGAGTCTGAGACACTCTGTCCCAAGAAAGCTTCTACTCATGTTACCCATGTGGAGCAAGGAAAATCAGTTTCCATGTGACCAGGAAATTCTGGGAAGTTGCTAATTTTTCCTTGGCTTAAGGAAGTTTTCATAACTAGAAGCCTACAGGGTTTTTCTAAATGCTAATCAGGAATTTGGGAGTAACAGTCCCCCACATTTTTTCGGAGCTAATTCCTATATCCGTACAACAAATCTGTCACTACCAATCACCAGGAACCAGATGCTCCTCTTCTTAGTTGTAATAGAGAATCTGGCCATCTGCTTGGCTTTTTTTGCAGGAGTCTGTAAGGCGTGATTCCACAACCCAATGAATCATCTCGCCATTTTTAGTGTAATTTCTGGCTTCAGGTTTATCTCCTAATCCAGAAACTACTGCTGGAATTTTAGATTGATTTCATAGCTTGGGATTAGGAGTTCCCACATATTTAAGACGTATTCTTAAAGGGGATCCAGCAATCTTAGCTTCCAGGGCCCTCCTGACCTTTTGGGCAAATAAGTAGTGATATATAAGAATGTTTACTTCCACATCTCCAGGTAACGTCCGGAGTCTTACTGAGAACAAAAAGAAATTGGGTTACTTGGCTCGCCAATCCAAGAAGTCTACCTGGCCACATTATAAGGGCTAATCTAGAATCTGGGCTTCTAATTCCCCACATAATTTAGTGCTACATGCCTCTTGGATATGACAATTTTGTTATTATAGATTCTCAGCAACCTCTGGTCTTCATGATAGTTGTAACCGAGAATGTGGAACTACAAGTCCGTTGGGTGCCTTGGGACAACAAAGAGCAGACTCCAGATCCTAAAGAATCTTATTGCCATTTTGTAGGCAAAACTTGTCTTAAGATATAACTTGCAATCCTATAACTTCTGTTTCTCCTTCAATTCCGATAGGGGCTCAGTGTTTTCAGGTCGTCAAATATTTATTAGGTATTTTTAAGGGTAATCAGGATTCATGGAATCCACGCCCTAGGAAACTTCTGTGCATCTGCCAATTTGTATACAGAGTTCTGGGATCCATATCACGAGGGAAAATCAGGGCATCTTGCTGAGAACGAAAAGGAGATCTGGTACTAGGCGTCCTCATTCACCAGAATCTACAGGGCCTCTTCATGAGGTTTAATCAGCAATCTGGGCTTCTGATTCCATATATTTTTTAGAGATACTTGCTCCGTGGATACCCTAAATCTGTCATTAGAGATCCCCAGGAACTGTCTGGTCCTCTTTATAGTTGTAATCGAGGATCTGGACCCACAAATTCTTTTGTGTCCTAGGAACAGCCACGAACATAATCAGGTACCCCAGGGATCAAATGGCATATTGGTCCAAAATCTATCGATTTATGTTACCTCAAACTACAGAAATTTCTTGTGGGCGGGCTGCTGGGTATTGGAACATTGGGTTTAGAAGATTCCACATTTTGGTGTGGTCTCATTAAGGGGAACCAGGAATATTAGATTCCAGTTCACCAAGAACCTTATGGGAGTCTTTCTCCTGATATCCAAACAACTGGAATTGTAGGTCACCAGGTAATGTCTCAGCGCCTTGCTGACAATGAAGCAGGCATATGGATAATGGTAGTCCTCATGTACAGGAAACTACATGGCCTCTTGCTAAACAAGAATAAGGAATTTTTGTTGCACTTGCCCACAATCCCTAAAATCCACAAGTCCTG
>NW_007260664.1:0-1105 GCF_000164805.1 Carlito syrichta
TCTGCAAAGTCTCTTGATAAGGTTAATCAGCAATCTGGGCTTCTATGTCGCCACATTTTCAGTGTGTCTTTTCAAAGGGGACCAGGAATCTTGGGTCCAATTCCTCAAGAACTTTATGGGAGTATTTGTCTTGATATCCAAGCAACTGGAATTCTAGGTCACCAGGAAATGTCGTGGCATCTTGCTGAGAATATAGCAGGAATTTCAGTAATGGGAGTCCTCATATACAGAACACTACACGACCTGTTGCTATGGAAGAATAAGGAAGATTGGTTACAAGGCGCCTCCATCCCAAAAACCTACAGTCCATCTTGCTAAGAGATATCCACCATTCAGGTTTTGGGAGTAGGAATCTGGATAATGGGAGACATCATATACAGGAATCTGCACTATCTATTACTAAAGGAGAATAAGAAATCTGGTTTACACGTGTCCTCCATCCCAATAAAACTTCAGGGTTTCTTGCTAAGGGCTAAACACGAATTTGGGTTTTTGAAGCATGAACTAGGGAAATGAAATGCTCATATACAGACAAATGCACTGACTTTTCCTAACAAAGAATAAGGAATGTGGCTGACATGTTTTCTCAATCTCCAAAAAATTATACAGCGTCTTCCTAAGAGATAAACAAGAATCAAGCTTTCGACACATGTATCTGAGAACAGGAGTACTCATATACAGGTAACTGCACAGCTGCTGCTAAAAATAAGGAATCTGGGTTATACAAGTCCTCAGTTCTGAAAATCTACAGGTCATCTTGCTGATGGCTAAAGAAGAATCAATGATTCGAGGCATGAATGTGGGTAATAGCAATCCTCATATACAGGAAACTACATGGCCGCGTGCTAATAAAAGAGAAGAAATCTGTTTTCCACGGTTCCTCTATCAAAAAATCTGTATGACTTCTTACTAAGGGCTAAACAAGAATCAGGGTTTCGAAACAGGAATGAAGGAAAAGACAGTCCTCCCATGGCCTCCAACTAAGTACGAATAAAGAAACATTGCTGTACGCGCCCTCAATCCAAAATATTCCCAGGTTGTCTGGTATGGGACAGAGAAGAAACAGATCTTTGAGCTCCCCAAATGTTTCATAGGAATTTAGCAG
>NW_007260664.1:1190-8350 GCF_000164805.1 Carlito syrichta
ACTTGCCAAATGTTTACTACATACTTTTAATGGTAACCAGGAATCATGGAATCCATGAACCTAGGAAACTTCTGGGCATCTGTCTTTTGATATACTGAATTTGGAATCCAAATCGACAGAAAAAATCAGGACATCTTACTGAGAATTAAAAGAAAATCCTGTTCTAGGAATTCTCATTTTCCGGAATCTTCAGGGCCTCTTGAGAAGGTTTAATCAGTAATCTGGGCTTCTGAGTCCGTACATTTTCAGTGCTACTTGCTCCGCAAATATGCTAAATCTGTCATTACATAACCTCAGGATCTTTCTGGTCCTCTTGTTAGTTGTAATCAAGGTTATGGCCCTAGAAATCCTTTTGTTTCCTGGGACCATCTATGACCATAATCATATTCCCCAGAATCAAAGGGTATATTGGTATACAATTCCTCGATTCAGGTGACCTCAAAGTACAGAAAATTCTTATAGTTGGGCAGGTAGGAATTCGAGTTTTGGGTTTGGAATATTCCCCATTTTGGGGAGGTCTTGTTAAGGGGAACCAAGAATCTTGGATTCCAATTCCCAAGGAACATTATGGACGTCTTTCTCTTGATATCCAAAAAACTTTAATACTCGGTCTCCAGGAACTGTTTCGGCATCCTGCGGAGTGAAGCAGGAAGCTGGGTAATGGAGGTCGTCATATACAGGAAACTACACGTCTTATTGCTAAGGAATTATAAGGAATCTTCCTTATATTAGTCCTCAGTGCCAAAACTACAGGCCGTCTTCCTAAGATGTAACCACGAATCACGTTTTGAATTAGGAATCTGTGTAATGGGAGTCCTCACATAAAGGAAACTTCACTACCTATTGCTAAGTAAGAATAAGGAATCCGCATTACTCGGGTCACCAATCCCAAAAAAGCTTAAGGTCGTCTTGCTAAGGGCTAAACACGAATCATGGTGTTTTCGAGCATGAATTGGGAAAATGGAGTCCTTATTTACAGGCAACTACAAGACGTTTTGCTAAGAAAGAATAAGGAATCTGTGTAACACGATTCCTCTATCCCAAAATTCTACAGAGCATATTGGAAAGTTCTAAAAAAATCAGTGTCGAAACAGGATATATCTAATGAGAGTCCTAATAAACAGAAAAATATACAGCCCCTTGCCAAGGAAGAAAAAGAATCGGGGTTATAGCAGTCCTCAGTCCGTAAAATCAACAGGCCATCTGCTGTGGGCTAAACAAGAATCAGGGTTTAGAAGCTGGAACATAGGTAATAGCAGTCGTCATATGCAGAATCTACATGATCTCTAGCTAAGGAGAACTAAGAAACCTCTTTTACACGGTTCCTCCATCACAATATCTACATGATATCTTGCTAATGGCAAAACCAGAATCAGAATGTCCAAACAGGATTCTGGGGAAAGGGAGTCCTCATATACAAGACATTACACGGCCCCTCGGTAAAGGAGAATAAGGAATCTGTGATACACTAGTCCACAATCCGAAAAATTCTCAGGATGTCTTTCTGCGGTATAAACAAGAATCAAAATTTAGAGCTCGTCTCATGTTTCAGAGATATGTGGCTTGTGGGTATTATGAATCAGTCATTTCAGGAGTCCAGCAACATTCTCGTCCTCCTGAGAGTTGTCATCGGGTATCTGGTAGTACAAATCCCTTAAGTTCCTCGGGACAATTAAGGCCACATTCCCAGAAAAAAAGTATCATATTGCCGTATTTGGATGTAACTTTGGACGTAAGATGAACTTTGTTATCCTTAAATTTCAGCTTGTACTTTATTTGTAGATGGGCCGAGGGTTTTCCAGTTGCCAAATATTTAGTACGTTTTATTAAAATGTAAACCAGGATCCATGGATTCCAGGTCCCTAGGAAACATCTGAGCATCTGCATTTTTGTATACAGAGCTTTGGAATCCTCATGGAAAGGAAATTCAGGGCATCTTGCTGAGAATGAAAAGGGAATCCGGTTTTTGGAGTTCTCTACGGCGTAATTCTACAAAGTCTCTTGATAAGGTTTAATCAGCAATCTGTGCTTCTATGTCGCCACATTTTTAATGTGTCTTTTGAAAAGGGACCAGGAATCTTGGGTTCCAATTCATCAAGAACTTTATGGGAGTCTTTCTCTTGATATCCATGCAACTGGAATTCTTGGTCACCAGAAAATATCTTGGCGTCTTGCTGAGAATAAAGCAGGAATTTCAGTAATGGGAGTCCTCATATACAGAACACTAAACGACCTGTTGCTATGGATGAATAAGGAATCTAGGTTTCACGAGGCCTCCATCTCAAAAACATACAGACATTCTTGCTAAGAGATAACCACCATTCAGGTTTTGGGGGTAGGAATCTCGATAATGGGAGTCCTCATATACAGGAAAATGCACTGTCTATTGCAAAAGGATAGTAAGGAATCTGGTTTACACGTGTCCTCCACTCCAATAAAACTTCAGGGTTTCTTGCTAAGGGCTAAACACGAATTTGGGTTTTTGAAGCATGAACTAGGGAAATGAAATCCTCATATACAGACAAATGCACTGACTTTTCCTAAGAAAGAATAAACAACGTGGGTGACATGTTTTCTCAATCTCCAAAAAGTATACGGCGTCTTCCTAAGATCTAAACAAGAATCAAGCTTTCGACGCATGTATCTCTGAACAGGAGTACTCATATACAGGTAACTGCACGGCTGTTACTAACAATAAAGAATCTGGGTTATACGAGTCCTATGTCCTGAAAATCTACAGGGCATCTTGCTGACGGCTAAAGAAGAATCACGGATTTGAGGCATGTGTGTGGGTAATAGCAATCCTAATATACAGGAAACTACATGGCCTCGAACTTATATATGACAAGAAATCTGTTTTCTACGGTTCCTCTATCAAAAAATCTACATGACTTCTTACTAAGGGCTAAACAAGAATCAGGGTTTCAAAACAGGAATCAAGGGAAAGAGAGTCCTCACATACAGGACACTACATGGCCTCCAACTAATTACGAATAAAGAATCATTGTTGTACGAGCCCTCAATCCAAAAATTTCCCAGGTTGTCTGCTATGGGACAAACAAAAAACAGATTTTCGAGCTCATCAAATGTTTCAGAACAATATAGCATTCGGATATAATGAATCGGTCATTTCAGGACTCCAGCATCATTCTGAACCTCATAAAAGTTGTAAATGGTATTGGGCACCCCAAGTCCATTAGGCTCCCCAGAAAAACTAAGGCCAGATTCCAGGACCAAAAGAATCTTCTTGCCACATTTGGATGTAAGTCTGGTCTTAAGGTGAACCATGTAATACTTCCCCCTCCATGTCTCTTTTTATTTTGAGAAGGGACAAGTGTTTTGTACTTGCCAAATGTTTACTGCATACTTTTTAATGGTAACCAGGAATCATGGAATCCACGAACCTAGAAAACTTCTGGGCATCTGTCTTTTGATATAGTGAATTTGGAATCCAAATTGACAGGAAAAATCAGGGCATCTTACTGAGAATTAAAAGGAAATCCCGTTCTAGGAATTCTCATTTTCCAGAATCTACAGGGCCTCTTGATAAGGTGTAATCACCAGTCTGGGCTTCTGTATCCCTGTATTTTCAGAGCTACTTGCTCCGTGGATACAATAAATCTGTCAATACCGATCCTCAGGATCTTTCTGGTCCTCTTGTTAGTTGTAATCAAGGATTTCACCATAGAAATCCTTTTGCTTCCTGGGACCATCTACGACCATAATCATAATCCCAGAATCAAAAGGTATATTGGTACAAAATTCCTCGATTCAGGTGACCTCAAAGTACAGAAAATTCTTGTGAGTGGGCAGGTAGGAATTGGGGTTTTGGGTTTGGAATATTCCACATTTTGGGGAGGTCTTTGGAAGGGAAACCAGGAATCTTGGATTCTAGTTTCCAAAGAACATTATGGACGTCTTTCTCCTGATAATCACAAAACTGGAATTCTCGGTCACAAGGATCTGTCTCGGCATCCGACAGAGTGAATCAGGAAGCTGGGTAATAAACGTCGTCATGTATAGGAAACTACACGTCATATTGCTAAGGAAGTATAAGGAATCTTCCTTATATGAGTCCTCAATCTCAAAAACTACAGGCCACCTTCCTAAGATGTAATCATTAATCAGGCTTATGAAGTAGGAATCTGGGTAATGGGAATACTCACATAAAGGAAATTTCACTTCCTATTGCTATGTAAGAATAAGGAATCTGCATTACTCAGGTCCTTCCTCCCAAAAAAGCTTAAGGTCAACTTGCTATGGGCTAAACACGAATCATGGTGTTTTTGAGCAGGAATCTGGAAAATGGAGTCCTTATTACAGGCAAGTACATGACCTTTTGCTAAGAAAGAATAAGGAATCTGGGTTAAACGAGTCCTCAATCCCAAAAATCTAGAGAGAACCTTGGAAAGTTCTAAGAAAATCTGAGTTTCGAAGCAGGATGTATCTAATCAGAGTCCTAATATACAGAAAAATACACAGCCCCTTGCCAAGGCAGAAAAAGAATTGGGGTTATGCAGTCCTCAGTCCTTCAAATCAACCGGCCATGTGCTGTGGGCTAAACAAGAATCAGGGTTTAGAAGCTGGAACATAGGTAAAAGCAGTCCTCATATGCAGAATCTACATGATCTCTAGCTAAGGAGAGCTAAGAAATCTCTTTTACACGGTTTCCCAATATATACATGTCATCTTGCTAATGGCTAAACAAGAATCAGGGTTTCCAAACAGGATTCTGGGGAAAGGGAATCCTCATATACAGGACATTACACGGCCCCTCGGTAAAGAAGAATAAGGAATCTGTGATACACTAGTCCACAATCCGAAAAATTCTAAGGGCGTCTTGCTGCGGTATAATCAAGAATCAAGGCTTCGAGCTCATCTCATGTTTCTGAGATATTTGTCTTGAGGGTATTATGAGTCAGTCATTTCAAGACTCCAGCAACATTCTGTTCCTCTTGAGAGTTGTAATCGCGTATCTAGTAGTAAAAATCCCTTAAGTTCCTCAGAACAATCAAGGCCAGATTCTCGGAAAAAACGTATCATGTTGCCGTATTTGGATGTAACATTGGTCTTAAGATGAACTTCGTAATCCTTAAATTTCTTTTTGTACTTTATTTGTAGAGGGGCCTAGGGTTTTGCCGTTGCTAAATATTTAGTATGAATTATTAAAATGTAACAATGATCCATGGATTCCACGTCCCTAGGAAACATCTAGTCATCTACATTTTTGTACAGAGTTTTGGAACCCACATGGACAGGGAAATTCAGGGCATCTTGCTGAGAACGGAAAGGGAATACGGTTCTTGGTGTTCTCAATCGCCTAAATCTACAAAGTCTCTTGATATGGTTTAATCAGCAATCTGGGCTACTATTTCGCCACATTTTTAGAGTGTCTGTTGAAAAGGGAACAGGAATCTTGGGTTGCAATTCCTCAAGATCTTTATGGGAGTCTTTCTCTTGATACACAAGCAACTGGAATTCTAGGTCACCAGGAAGTATCTTGGCGTATTGCTGAGAATGAAGCAGGAATTTCAATAATGGGAGTCCTCTTATACAGAACACTATATGACCTGTTGCTACGGAAGAATAAGGAATCTTGGTTACATGAGGCCTCCATCCCAAAAAACCTACAGACCGGCTTGCTAAGAGATAACCACCATTCAGGTTTTGGGAGTAGGAATCTGGATAATGGGAGTCCTCATATAGGGAAACTGCACTGTCTATTGCTATAGGAGAATAAGGAATCTGGTTTACACGTGTCCTCCATCTAAATAAAACTTCAGTGTTTCTGCTAAGGACTAATCACGAATTTGGGTTTTTTAAGCATAAGCAAGGGAAATGAAATGCTCATATACAGGAAATGCACTGACTATTCCTAAGAAAGAATAAGGAATGTGGGTAACATGTTGTCTCAATCTCCAAAAAAATATACGGCGTCTTCCTAAGATCTAAACAAGAATCAAGCATTTGACGCATGTATCTGTGAACAGGAGTACTCATATATAGGTAACTGCAAGGCTGTTGCTAAAAATAAGGAATCTGGATTATACGAATCCTCATTCCTGAAAATCTACAGGGCATCTTGCTGACGGCTAAAGAAGAATCAGGAATTAGAGGCATGAATGTGGGTAATAGCAATCCTCATATACAGGAAACTACATGACCTCTTGCTAATAAAAGAGAAGAAATCTGTTTTCCACGGTTCCTCTAAAAAAAACTGCAATACTTCTTATTAAGGGCTAAACAAGTATCAGGGTTTCGAAACAGGAATCAAGGGAAAGGAAGTCCTCACATACAGGAAACTACATGGCCTCCAACTAAGTACGAAGAAAGAATCAGTTTTGTACGCGCCCTCAATCCAAAAAATTCCCAGGTTGTCTGCTATGGGACAAACAAGAAACAGATTTTCGAGCTCTCCAAATGTTTCAGAGCAATTTAGGATTCGGATTTTATGAATCATCATTTCAGGACTCCAGCAATATTCTCGTCCTCTTAAAAGTTGTAAATGGTATTCGGCACTCCAAGTACGAAAGGTTCCTCAGAACAACTAAGGCCAGATTCCAGGACAAAAAGAATCTTCTTGCCATACTTGGTTGTAACTGTGATCTTATGGTGGAACCTTTAATCCTTACCCTTCCATGTCTCATTTTATTTTGAGACGGGACAAGTGTTTTGCACTTGCCAAATGATTACTAAGTACTTCTAATGGCACCAAGGAATCATGGAATCCACGAACCAAGGAAACTTCTGGGCTTCTGTCTTTTGATATATTGAATTTGGATTCCAAATCGACAGGAAAAACCAGGGCATCTTACTGAGAATTAAAAGGACATCCGGTTCAAGGAGTTCTCATATTCCGGAATCTTCAGGGCCTCTTGATAAAGTTTAATCAGCAATCTGGGCTTCTGTGTCTCTATATTTTCAGGGCTACTTACTTCGTGGTAAAGCTAAATCTGTCATTACAGATCCTCAGGATCTTTCTGGTCCTCTTGTCAGTTTTAATCAAGGATTTGGCCCTAGAAATGCTTTTGCTTCCTGGAAACATCTACGACCATAATCATATTCCCCAGAATCAAAAGGAATATTGGTACAAAATTCCGCGATTCAGGTGAGCTCAGATTACAGAAAATTCTTTTGGGTGGGCAGGTAGGAATTGGGGT
>NW_007260664.1:8959-12330 GCF_000164805.1 Carlito syrichta
TAGAAAGAATAAGGAATCTGGGTTTAACGAGTTTTCATTCTGAAAAATCTACAGAGCAACTTGGAATGTTCTAAAAAGAATCAGAGTTTTGAAGCAGGATGTATGTAATGAGAGTCTAATATACAGGAAAATACACAGCCCCTTGCCAAGGAAGAAAAAGAATCGGTGTTATAGCAGTCCTCAATCCTTAAAATCAACAGTCCATCTGCTGTGGGCTAAACAAGAATCAGAGTTTAGAAGCTGGAGCATAGGTAATAGCAGTCCTCATATGCAGAATCTACATGCTCTCTTGCGAAGGAGAACTAAAAACCTCTTTTACATGGTTCCTCCATCACAATATCTACATGACATCTTGCTAATGGCAAAACAAGGATCAGGGTTTCCAAACATGATTCTGGTGAAAGGGAGTCCTCATATACAGGACATTACATGGCCCCTCAGCAAAGAAGAATAAGGAATCTGTTATACACTAGTCCACAATCCGAAAAATTCTCAGTGCGTCTATGAAAAAATCTACATGACTTCTTACTAAGGGTTAAAGAAGTATCAGGGTTTCGAAATAGGAATCAAGGGAAAGAGAGTCCTCACATACAGGACACTACATGACCTCCAAATAAGTATGAATAAAGAATCATTGTTGTACGCGCCCTCAATCCAGAAAATTCCCAGGTTGTCTGATATGGGACAAACAAGAAACAGATCTTCGAGCTCCCCAAATGTTTCAGAGCAATTTTGCTTTTGGATATTATGAATCGGTCATTTCAGGACTACAGCAACATTCTGGTCCTCTTAAAAGTTGTAAATGGTATTGGGTACTCCAAGTCCGTTAGGTTCCTCAGAAAAACTAAGGCCAGATTCCAGGACAAAAAGAATCTTCTTGTCATATTTGAATGTAACTCTGTTTTTAAGGTGAACCCTGTAATCCTTCCCCTTTCATGTCTCTTTTTATTTTGAGAAGAGACAAGGGTTTTGCACTTGCCAAATGTTTACTACGTACTTTTAATGGCAACCGGGAATCATGGAATCCACGAAACTACGAAACTTCTGGGAATGTGTCTTTTGATATACTCAATTTGGAATCCAAATGTACAGGAAAAATCAGGGCATCTTACTGAGAATCAAAAGGAAATCCAGATCTATGAGTTTTCATTTTCCAGAATCTACAGGGCCTCTTGATAAGGTTTAATCAGCAATCTGGGCTTCTGGGTTTCTACATTTTCAGGGCTACTTGCTCCGTGGATACGCTAAATCTGTCATTACAGATTCTCAGGGTCTTTCTAGTCCTCTTGTTAGGTGTAATCAAGTATTTAACCCTAGAAATCCTTTTGTTTCCTGGGACCATCTATGACCATTATCATATTCCCCAGAATCAAAAGAAATATTGGTACAAAATTCCTATATTCAGGTGACCTCAGAATACAGATAAATCTTGTGGGTGGACAGGTAGTAATTGGGGTTTGGGTTTGGAATATTCCACATTTTGGGGAGGTCTTGTGAAGGGGGACCAGAAATCTTGAATTCCATTTCCCAAAGAACATTATGGACGTCTTTCTCTTGATATCCAAAAAACTGGAATTCTTGGTCACCAAGAAGAGTCTTGGCATCCTGCAGAGTGAAGCAGGAAGTTGGGTAATGAAGATCGTCATAAAGAGGAAACTATACGTCATATTGCTAAGGAAGTATAAGGAAGCATCCTTATATGAGTCCTCAATCCCAAAAACTACAGACGGTCTTCCTAAGACGTAACCATAAATCAGGTTGTGTATGTAGGAATCTGGGTATTGGGAGTCCTCACATAAAGGAATGTTCACTGCCTATTTCTAAGTGAGAATAAAGAATCCGCGTTACTCGGGTCCTCAATCTCAAAAAAGGTTATGGTCATCCTGCTATAGGCTAAACACGAATCATGGTGTTTTTGAGCATGAATCTGGAAAATGGAGTTTTTATTTACAGGCAACTACATGACCTTTTGCCTAGAAAGAATAAGGAATCTGGGTTTCAAGAGTCCTCAATCCTAAAATTCTACAGGGCACCTAGGAATGTTCTAAAAAGTATCAGAGTTTCAAAGCAAGATGTATGTAATGAGAGTCCTAATATAAAGGAAAATATGCAGCCCTTGCCAAGGAAGAAAAAGAATCGGAGTTATAGCAGTCCTCAGTCCTTAAAATCAACAGGTCATCTGCTGTGGGCAAAACATGAATCAGGATTTAGAAGCTGGAACATATTTAATAACAGTCCTCATATGCAGAATCTACATAATCTCTAGCTAAGGAGAACTAAGAAACCTCTTTTACACGGTTCCTCCTCACAATATCTACATGACATCTTGATAATGGCAAAACAAGGATCAGGGTTTCCAAACAGGATTCTGGGTAAAGGGAGCCCTCATATACAGGACATTACATGGCCCCTCGGTAAAGAAGAATAAGGAATCTGTGTTGGGAGCCAACATCTATAGTTACATTGCTGAGCCTGTAAAGGCCCATCTGGAAGCTCGCCTCTGACATAGGATATCAGTTATACCTACAATATTGGCGTGTGATTAGTGACCAGTGTGCATACATGGCAGTAAAACTTGTAAGTAAATCTCAATACACCTGATGGAAAGTGCATAGCAGAATTAATTTTCTCTGTCTTTCTAAGTTTTACTTCTTTCTAGATATTTTTAACTTCTATTTCCTGGTAGACTGTTTAGTCAGCTTTGGAAAGCTGTTTCCCTAAGAGCTAAGATTAGAAACTAAATTATCATGATAGTTTTGTCATCCTGCCTCTAGCCAGGCAGAACGTTTTCCTTTGTTTCATTAATTACCGAAATACTGTCTGCTTCAGCCCACAGCCGCCAACATGGCTGCCATGCGTTTCCTTGTTCAAGAGTGCAACAGGTACTATTTGATTTTTAAAGTAGACTTGTTAGGATAAAATACGTACATATACACTCATAGTTGCGTAAATTTGCGCTTGCTGTTTTGTTTCCTTTTGCTACATTATTCAAGTGTAATAGTTACTATACGATTTATGAAAGAATTAATGATGAGGTATTAGCTTAATATGATATAGCATAGTATTAAAGGTCAATCATTAGATTATATAAAAATTAAAGTTTAGACATATGAAACTCATATGAATTATAGTAAAATTTGGTAGTTTAAGAATAAGTTTTAACTGAGTTATAAGGCATTACGTTAAATCGTAATAGGATAATAGTATAACTAACAGCTAAGTCATTTAAGTAAACTTATAGATTTATAGTATAGTGTTAAGTTGATAATATTAATCGTTGAAACTATTAGGAGTCAGTGAACTTGGATTGAACCTAGAGTTAACTTAGAAAAGTTTTTTGTATTAATCAGGGTATAGAACAAAGATTATAA
>NW_007260665.1:0-1154 GCF_000164805.1 Carlito syrichta
CCTTATTACAGGCAACTACATAACCTTTTGCTAAGAAAGAATAAGGAATCTGGGTTAAACGAGTCCTCAATCCCAAAAATCTAGAGAGAACCTTGGAAAGTTTAAGAAAATCAGAGTTTTGAAGCAGGATGTATCTAATCAGAGTCCTAATATACAGGAAAATACACAGCCCCTTGCCAAGGAAGAAAAAGAATTGGGGTTAAGCAGTCCTCAGTCCTTAAAATCAACCGGCCATGTGCTGTGGGCTAAACAAGAATCAGGGTTTAGAAGCTGGAACATAGGTAATAGCAGTCCTCATATGCAGAATCTACATGATCTCTAGCTAAGGAGAGCTAAGAAACCTCTTTTACACGGTTTCCCAATATATACATGACATCTTGCTAATGGCTAAACAAGAATCAGGGTTTCCAAACAGGATTCTGGGGAAAGGGAATCCTCATATACAGGACATTACACAGCCCCTCGGTAAAGCAGAATAAAGAATCTGTGATACACTAGTCCACAATCCGTAAAATTCTAAGGGCGTCTTGCTGCAGTATAATCATGAATCAAGGCTTCGAGCTCATCTCATGTTTCAGAGATATTTGGCTTGAGGGTATTATGAGTCAGTCATTTCAGGACTCCAGCAACATTCTGTTCCTCTTGAGAGTTGTAATTGGGTATCTAGTAGTAAAAATCCCTTAAGTTCCTCGGGACAATTAAGGCCAGATTCCCGGAAAAAACGTATATGTTGCCGTATTTGGATGTAACATTGGTCTTAAGATGAACTTGGTAATCCTTAAATTTCTGTTTGTACTTTATTTGTAGAGGGGCCTAGGGTTTTGCCGTTGCCAAATATTTAGTACGAATTATTAAAATGTAACAATGATCCATGGATTCCACGTCCCTAGGAAACATCTAGGCATCTACATTTTTGTAAACAGAGTTTTGGAATGCACATGGACAGGGAAATTCAGGGCATCTTGCTGAGAACGGAAAGGAAATCCGGTTCTTGGTGTTCTCAATCTCCTAAATCTACAAAGTCTCTTGATATGGTTTAATCAGCAATCTGGGTTACTATGTCGCCACATTTTTAGAGTGTCTGTTGAAAAGGGAACAGGAATCTTCGGTTGCAATTCCTCAAGATATTATGGGAGTCTTTCTCTTTATATACA
>NW_007260665.1:1562-9216 GCF_000164805.1 Carlito syrichta
ATCCTAATTCCTGAAAATCCTACAGGGCATCTTGCTGACGGCTAAAGAAGAATCAGGAATTCGAGGTTTGAATGTGGGTAATAGCAATCCTCATATACAGGAAACTACATGACCTCTTGCTAATAAAAGAGAAGAAATCTGTTTTCCACGGTTCCTCTAAAAAAAACTGCAATACTTCTTACTAAGGGCTAAACAAGTATCAGGGTTTTGAAGCAGGAATCAAGGGAAAGGAAGTCCTCACATACAGGACACTACATGGCCTCCAACTAAGTACGAAAAAAGAATCAGTTTTGTAAGCGCCCTCAATCCAAAAAATTCCCAGGTTGTCTGCTATGGGACAAACAAGAAACAGATCTTCTAGCTCTCCAAATGTTTCAGAGCAATTTAGGATTCGGATTTTATGAATCGTCATTTCAGGACTCCAGCAACATTCTCGTCCTCTTAAAAGTTGTAAATGGTATTCGGCACTCCAAGTCCGATAGGTTCCTCGGAAAAACTAAGGCCAGATTCCAGGATAAAAAGAATCTTCTTGCCATATTTGGATGTAACTCTGATCTTAAGGTGGACCCTTTAATCCTTACCCTTCCATGTCTCATTTTATTTTGAGATGGGACAAGTGTTTTGCAGTTGCCAAATGATTACTAAGTACTTCTAATGGCACCAAGGAATCATGGAATCCACGAACCTAGGAAACTTCTGGGCTTCTGTCTTTTGATATATTGAATTTGGATTCCAAATCTACAGGAAAAATCAGCGCATCTTACTGAGAATTAAAAGGACATCCGGGTCTAGGAGTTCTCATATTTCGGAATTTACAAGGCCTCTTGATAAGGTTTAATCAGCAATCTGGGCTTCTGTATCTCTATATTTTCAGGACTACTTACTCCGTGATAAAGCTAAATCTGTGATTACAGATCCGCAGGATCTTTCTGGTCCTCTTGTTAGTTGTAATCAAGTATTTGGCCCTAGAAATGCTTTTGTTTCCTGGGAACATCTACGACCATAATCATATTCCCCAGAATCAAAAGGAATATTGGTACAAAATTCCACGATTCAGGTGAGCTCAGATTACAGAAAATTCTTTTGGGTGGGTAGGTAGGAATTGGGGTTTTGGGTTTGGAATATTCCACATTTTTGGGAGGTCTTGAGAAGGGGAACCAGGAAGCTTGGATTCCAGGTCCCAAAGAACATTATAGACGTCTTTCTCTTGAAATCCAAAAAACTGGAATTCTCGGTCACCATGAACTGTCTCAGCATCCTGCAGAGTGAAGCAGGTAGCTGGGTAATGAAGTTGGTCATATACAGGAAACTACACGTCATATTGCTATGGAAGTATACGGAATCTTCCCTATATGAGTCCTCAATCCCAAAAACTACAGGCCGTCTTCCTAAGGTGTAACCACGAATCAGGTTGTTGAAGTAGGCATCTGGGCAATGGGAGTCCTCAAATAAAGGAAACTTCACTGCCTATTGCTAAATAAGAATAAGGAATCTGCGTTACTCGGGTCCTCAATCCCAAAAAAGCTTAAGGTCCTCTTGCTATTGGCTAAACACGAATCATGGTGTTTTCGAGCATGAATCTGGAAATTGGAGTCCTTATTTACAGGCAACTACATGACCTTTTCCCTAGAAAGAATAAGGAATCTGGATTTAACGAGTCCTCATTCTGAAAAATCTACAGAGCAACTTGGAATGTTCTAAAAAGAATCAGAGTTTTGAAGCAGGATGTATGTAATGAGAGTCCTAATATACAGGAAAATACGCAGCCCCTTGCCAAGGAAGAAAAAGAATCGGGGTTATAGCAGTCCTCAATCCTTAAAATCAACAGTTCATCTGCTGTGGGCTAAACAAGAATCAGAGTTTAGAAGCTGGAGCAGAGGTAATAGCAGTCCTCATATGCAGAATCTACATGATCTCTTGCGAAGGAGAACTAAAAACCTCTTTTACACGGTTCCTCCATCACAATATCTACCTGACATCTTGCTAATGGCAAAACAAGGATCAGGGTTTCCAAACATGATTCTGGTGAAAGGGAGTCCTCATATACAGGACATTACATGGCCCCTCGGCAAAGAAGAATAAGGAATCTGTTATACACTAGTCCACAATCTGAAAAATTCTCAGTGCGTCTTGCTACAGTATGAACAAGAATCAATTGTTCGAGCTCGTCTCATGTTTCAGAGATATTTGGCTTATTGGCATTATGAATCAGTCATTTGAGGACTCCAGCAACATTCTGGTCCTCTTGAGAGTTGAATCGAGTATCTGGTAGTTCACAACCCTTAAGTTCCTTGGGACAATTAAGGCCAGATTCCCAGAAAAAAAGTATCATACTTCCGAATTTGGATGTAACTTAGGTCTTAAGATGAACTTGGTAATCCTTAAATTTCCGTTTGTACTTTTTTTTAGAGGGGCCGAGGGATTACAGTTGCCAAATATTTAGTATGAATTATTAAAATGTAACCAGGATCCATCGATTCCAAGTCCCTAGGAACATCTAGGCATCTGCATTTTTGTACACAGCGTTTTGGAATCCCCATGGACAGGGAAATTCAGGGCATGTTGCTGAGAAAGGAAAGGGATTCCGTTTCTTGGAGTTCTCAATCGCCTAAATCTACAAAGTCTCATGATAAGGTTTAATCAGCAATCTGGGCTTCTCTCTCGCAATATTTTTAGTGTGTCTTTTGTAAAGGGACCAGGAATCTTAGGTTCCAATTCCTCAAGAACTTTATGGGAGTCTTTCTCTCGGTATCCAAGCAACTAGAATTCTAGGTCACCAGGAAATATCTAGGCGTCTAGCTGAGAATGAAGCAGGAATTTCAGTAATGGGAGTCCTCATACAGAGAACACTACACGACTTCTTGCTATGGAAGAATAAGGAATCTTGAATACACGAGTCCTACATTCCAAAAACCTACAGACCATCTTGGTAAGAGATAACCACCATTCAGGTTTGGGAGTAGGAATCTGGATAAAGGGAGTCCTCACATAAATGAAACTGCACTGTCTATTGCTAAAGGAGAATAAGAAATCTGGGTTGCAGATGTCCTCCATCCCAATAAAACTTCAGGGTTTCTTCCTAAGGGCTAAACACGAATTTGGGTTTTTGAAGCATAAACTAGGGAAATGAAATGCTCATATCAGACAAATGCACTGACTTTTCCTAAGACAGAATAAAGAATGTGGGTGACATGTTTTCTCAGTCTCCAAAATAATATACAGCGTCTTCCTAAGATCTAAACGAGAATCAAGCTTTCAACACATGTATCTGTGAAGAGGAGTGCTCATATGCAGGTAACTGCATGACTGTTGCTAAAAATAAGAAATCAGGGTTATACGAGTCCTCAGTCCTGAAAATCTACAGGGCATCTTGCTGACGGCTAAAGAAGAATCAGGGATTCGAGGCATGAATGTGGGGAATAGCAATCCTCATATACAGGAAACTACATGGCCTCTTGCTAATAAAGAGAAAAAATCTGTTTTCCACGGTTCCTCTATGAAAAAATCTACATGACTTCTTACTAAGGGCTAAACAAGTATCAGGGTTTCGAAACAGGAATCAAGGGAAAGAGAGTCCTCACATACAGGACACTACATGACCTCCAAATAAGTATGAATAAAGAATCATTGTTGTACGGGCCATCAATCCAGAAAATTCCCAGGTTGTCTGATATGGGACAAACAAGAAACAGATCTTCACGCTCCCCAAATGTTTCAGAGCAATTTAGCTTTTGGATGTTATGAATCAGTCATTTCAGGTCTCCAGCAACATTCTGATCCTCTTAAAAGTTGTAAATGGTATTGGGTACTCCAAGTCCGTTAGGTTTCTCAGAACAACTAAGGCCAGATTCCAGGACAAAAAGAAACTTCTTTCCATATTTGAATGTAACTCTGTTGTTAAGGTGAACCCTGTAATCCTTCCCCTTCCATGTCTCTTTTTATTTTGAGAAGAGACAAGGGTTTTGCACTTGCCAAATGTTTACTATGTACTTTTAATGGCAACCGGGAATCATGGAATCCACGAAACTACGAAACTTCTGGGAATCTGTCTTTTGATATAGTGAATTTGGAATCCAAAAGTATAGGAAAAATCAGGGCATCTTACTGAGAATCAAAAGGAAATCCAGTTCTATGAGTTCTCATTTTCCGGAATCTACAGGGCCTCTTGATAAGGTTTAATCAGCAATCTGGGTTTTTGGGTCTCTACATTTTCAGGGCTACTTGCTCCGTGGATACGCTAAATCTGTCATTACAGATCCTCAGGGTCTTTCTAGTCCTCTTGTTAGGTGTAATCAAGTATTTGACCCTAGAAATCCTTTTGTTTCCTGGGACCATCTATAACCGTTATCATATTCCCCAGAATCAAAAGAAATATTGGTACAAAATTCCTCGATTCAGGTGACCTCAGAGTACAGATAATTCTTGTGGGTGGACAGGTAGTAATTGGGGTTTTGGGTTTGGAATATTCCACATTTTGTGGAGGTCTTGTGAAGGGGGACCAGTAATCTTGAATTCCATTTCCCAAAGCACATTATGGACGTCTTTCTCTTGATATCCAAAAAACTGGAATTCTTGGTCACCAAGAAGTGTCTCGGCATCCTGCAGACTGAAGCAGGAAGCTGGGTAATGAAGGTCGTCATAAACAGGAAACTACACGTCATATTGCTAAGGAAGTATAAGGAATCATCCTTATATGAGTCCTCAATCCCAAAAACTACAGACGGTCTTCCTAAGACGTAACCATAAATCAGGTTGTGTATGTAGGAATCTAGGTATTGGGAGTCCTCACATAAAGGAAAGTTCACTGCCTATTTCTAAGTAAGAATAAAGAATCTGCGTTACTTGGGTCCTCAATCTCAAAAAATGTTATGGTCATCCTGCTCTAGGTTAAACACGAATCATGGTGTTTTTGAGCATGAATCTGGAAAATGGAGTTTTTATTTACAGGCAACTACATGACCTTTTGCCTAGAAAGAATAAGGAATCTGGGTTTCAAGAGTCCTCTATCCTAAAATTCTACAGGGCACCTAGGAATGTTCTAAAAAGTATCAGAGTTTCAAAGCAGGATGTATGTAATGAGAGTCCTAATATACAGGAAAATATGCAGCCCTTGCCAAGGAAGAAAAAGAATCGGAGTTATAGCAGTCCTCAGTCCTTAAAATCAACAGGTCATCTGCTGTGGGCAAAACATGAATCAGGATTTAGAAGCTGGAACATATTTAATAGCAGTCCTCATATGCAGAATCTACATAATCTCTAGCTAAGGAGAACTAAGAAACCTATTTTACACGGTTCATCCCTCACAATATCTACAGGACATCTTGATAATGGCAAAACAAGGATCAGGGTTTCCAAACAGGATTCTGGGTAAAGGGAGCCCTCATATACAGGACATTACATGGCCCCTCGGTAAAGAAGAATAAGGAATCTGTGTTGGGAGCCAACATCTATAGCTACATTGCTGAGGCCTGTAAAGGCCCATCTGGAAGATCGCCTCTGACATAGGATATCAGTTATACCTACAATATTGGCGTGTGATTAGTGACCAGTGTGCATACATGGCAGTAAAACTTGTAAGTAAATCTCAATACACCTGATGGAAAGTGCATAGCAGAATTAATTTTCTCTGTCTTTCTAAGTTTTACTTCTTTCTAGATATTTTTAACTTCTATTTCCTGGTAGACTGGTTAGTCAGCTTTGGAAAGCTGTTTCCCTAAGAGCTAAGATTAGAAACTAAATTATCATGATAGTTTGTCATCTGCCCTAGCCAGGCAGAACGTTTTCTTTTGTTTCATTAATTACCGAAATGCTGTCTGCTTCAGCCCACAGCTGCCAACATGGCTGCCATGCATTTCCTTGTTCAAGAGTGCGACAGGTACTATTTGATTTTTAAAGTAGACTTGTTAGGATAAAATACGTACATATACACTCATAGTTGCATAAATTTGCGCTTGCTGTTTTGTTTCCTTTTGCTACATTATTCAAATGTAGTAGTTACTATGCGATTTATGAAAGAATTAATGATGAGGTATTAGCTTAATATGATATAGCATAGTATTAAAGGTCAACCATTAGATTATATAAAAATTAAAGTTTAGACATATGAAACTCATATGAATTATAGTAAAATTTGGCAGTTTAAGGATAAGTTTTAACTGAGTTATAAGACATTATGTTAAATCGTAATAGGATAATAGTATAACTAACAGCTAAGTCATTTAAGTAAACTTATAGATTTATAGTATAGTGTTAAGTTGATAATATTAATCGTTGAAAATATTAGGAGTCAGTGAACTTGGATTGAACCTAGAGTTAACTTAGAAAAGTTTTTTGTATTAATCAGGGTATAGAACAAAGATTATAATATGAATGATTCATTGAACATTATGGAAAATACTTTGAACGATTTGTATTGAAATTGTGCACCTGTTACCTTAAGGTAAGCACGACAGGCATCATGGAGTTTGAATTGTTTGTTTGGAAATTGCAGATCCCATGGTGGTCTTTGGTGCATAGTTTGTAAAACATGGAAAATGTACACCCCCAGTGAGTGATTAAAACACTACTGGAGGGTATAGAGAATGGTATATAAGTTGGAAGGAGTCCGAATAAAATTTGTCTTCAGTCCTGAACAGACTGTTCCCAGAAGAACTGTCTCCGAGTGGTCTCTTCTCGCTGGCCAGATTCTCCGGTGTGGGTCCTAACCCACACTTGCTCAGTGCTGGACACCGACAAAACTGTGATACACTAGTCCACCATCCGAAAAATTCTCATAGCGTCTTGCTGCGGTATAAACAAGAATCAAGGATTCGAGGTCGTCTCATGTTTCAGAGATATTTGGCTTGTGGGTATTATGAATCAGTCATTTCAGGACTCCAGCAACATTCTGGTCCTCTTGAGAGTTGTAATCGGGTATCTGGTAATGCAAATCCCTTAAGTTCCTCGGGACAATTAAGGCCAGATTTCCGGAAAAAAGTATCATATTGCCGAATTTGGATGTAACTTTGGTCTTAAGATGAACTTGGTAATCCTTAAATTTCCATTTGTACTTTATTTGTAGAGGGGCCGAGGGTTTTGCAGTTGCCAAATATTTAGTACGAATTATTAAAATGTAACCACAATCCATGGATTCAATGTCCCTAGGAACATCTAAGCATCTGCATTTTTGTACATAGAATTTTGGAATCCCCATGGAGAGGGAAATTCAGGACATTTGGTGAGAACGGAAAGGGATTCCGGTTCTTGGAGTTCTCAATCGCCTAAATCTAAAAAGTCTCTTAATAAGGTTTAATCAGCAAAATGGGCTTCTATGTCGCCACAATTTTAGTGTGTCTTTTGAAAAGGGACCAGGATTCTTGGGTTGCAATTCCTCAAGAACTTTATGGGAGTCTTTCTCTTGATATCCAAGCAACTGAAATTCTAGGACACCAGGAATTATCTTGGCGTCTTGCTGGGAATGAAGCAGGAATTTCAGTAATGGGAGTAATCATATACAGAACGCTACACGACCTGTTGCTATGGAAGAATAAGGAATCTTGTTTACACGAGGCCTACATCCCAAAACCCTACAGACCAGCTTGATAGGAGATAACCACCATTCAGGTTTTGGGAGTAGGAATCTGGATAATGAGATTCCTCATATACAGGAAATTGG
>NW_007260666.1:0-8219 GCF_000164805.1 Carlito syrichta
CCGTATGAGAATTACAAGGTTCATCTGAAAACCAGAGTTACATCGAAATATGGCAAATGATCCCTTTTGTCCTGGAATCTGGCCTTAGTTGTCCCGAGGAAAATAACGGAATTGTAGTGCCAGATACCCGTTTACAACTACCAAGAGGACCATTATATGCTGGAGTCCTGAATTGACTGATTCATAATATCCACATGCTAAATAGCTCCAAAATATGAGGGGAGCTTGAAGCCCTGATTGTTGTTTGTCCCGGAACAAGATGCCCTGATAATCTTTTCAGATTGAGGACTCATTCAATACAGATTTCTTATTCTTCCTTCCCTAGAGGCCGTGTAGTGTCCTGTATATGAGGACACCCATTCCCCAGATGCCTGTTTCAAAACACTGATTGTTGCCCTGCCCTTAGCAAGACGACATGTAGATTTTGTGATTGATGAACCGTGTAAAACAGATTCCTTATTTTTCCATAGCAAGAGGCCGCGGAGTTTCCTGTAATGAGGACTATAACCAACTACCTTGCTTCAAGTCCCTTCATCTTGTTTAGCCCTTAGCAAGGCCACCTGCAGTTTTTTGGGATTGAGAACACGTGTAACCCAGATTCCTTATTCTTTCTTAGCAAAACGCCATGTAATTGCCTGTATATGAGGACTCCATTTCCCCAGATTCATGCATCAAAAACCCTGATTCGTGTTTAGCCCTTAGCAAGACGCCCTGAATTTTTTTTTGGGATTGAGGACATGTGTAACCTTATTCCTTATTCTTCCTTAGCAAAAGGCAGTGCAGTTTCCTGTATATGAGTACTCCCATTACCCAGATTCCTACTTCAAAAACCGGATTTTGGGTTACCTCTTAGTAAGACGCCCTGTGGATTTTTGGGATTGAGGACTAGTGCAACCAAAATTCCTTATTCTTCCTTAGCAGGAGGCCATGTAGTTTCCTGTATATGAGGACTTCCATTACCCAGATTCCTGTTTCACTCTCAGCAAGGTGCTGAGACATTTTCTGGTGACCTATAATTCCAGTTGTTTGGATATCAAGAGAAACACGCCCATAAGGTACGTGGGGAGCTGGAATCCAAGATTCCTGGTTCCCCTTAACAAGAAAACCTCAAATGTCAATCCTCTACACCCAATGTCACAATTCCCACCAGCCCGACCACAAGAAATTTCTGTAGTTTGAGGTAACCTGAAACGAAGGATTTTGTACAAATATGCCATTTGATTCCAGGGGAAGCTGATTATGGTCATAGACGTTCCTAGGACACAAAAAGATTTATAGGGCCAGGTCCTCGATTACAACTATCAAGGGGACCAGAAAGTACCTGGGAATCTCTAATGACAGATTTAAGGTATCCACGGAGCAAGTAGCTCTGAAAAATATAGGGACTTAGAAGCCCAGATTGCTGATTAAACCTTATGAAGAGGCACTGTAGATTCTGGCGAATATGACACTTAGAACCAGATTTCCTTTTCGTTCTCAGCAAGATGCCCTGATTTTCCCTCGTGATGTGGATTCCAAACTCTGTATACAAATGGCATATGCCCAGGACTTTCCTAAGGACGTGGAATCCATGAATCCTGATTACCCTTGAATGTACCTAATAAATATTTGGCAACCTGAAAACACCAGGCCCCTATCTGAATTGAAGGACAAACGGAATTTTTAGGATTACAAGGTACATCTTAAGATGAAACTTACCTACAAATATGGCGATAAGATTTTTAGGTTCCTGGATTCCTGCCCTTTGTTGTCCCAAGGAACCCAACGGACTTGTAGGTCCACATCTCAGTTACAACTATCAAGAAGAGCAGAAGGTTGCTGAGGATATATAATGACAAAATTGTCATATCCAAAAGGACTGTAACTCTAAATAATGTTGGGAATTAGAAGCCAAGTTTCCAGATTAGCCCTTATAATGTGGCCATGCAGACTTCTTGGATTGGCGACCCATGTAACCCAGAATCTCTTTGTTCTCAGTAAGACTCCCGGATGTTACCTGGCGACGTGTAAGTACAATCTCTTATATACCAATACTCATACGATCAAAAGGTCAGAAGGGCCCTGGAATTCAAGGTTGGAGGATCCCCTTTAAGAATACATCCTAAATATGTGGGAACTCCTAATCCCAAGTATGAATATCAATCTAAAATTCTAGCAATAGTTTCTGGATTAGGAGGTAAACCTGAAGTCAGAAATTACGCTAAAAATGGCGAGATTATTCCTTGGTTTCTGGAATGTGGCCTTACAACCTCCTGCAAAAAAGCCAAGCAGATGGCCAGAGTCTCTGTTACAACTAAGAAGAGGAGCAGCAGGTTCCTGGGAATCGATAATGACAGATTTGTGGTACGGATATAGGAATTAGTTCTGAAAAGTGTGGAGAGTGGGACTCCAATTTCCCGATTAGCATTTAGAAAATTCCTGTAGGCTTCTAGGTATGAGAACTACTTGAAGCCAGGAAAAAATTAACAACTGTCCAGAAGTTTGGTGGTCACATGCAAACTGATTTTCCTTGTTCCACATTGGTAACATAAGTAGAAGCATTCTGGGGACTTAATGTCCGAGATTCCTGTTTCATTCCCAGAAAAATGACCAGATGTTTCCCAGTTCCCTGGAAATCCAGACCTGTGGCTCCCAATAGAAAGACACCAGAATTTTCCTATGGACTTGGAAACCAAGACCCTGCAGCTCTCCCAAAAATACCTTCTAAACATGGTGCAACATCTAAACCCAAGATCCTAATTCCGAATAGCTGAACTACCAGATGTTTCTGGAGTACGAGGTAACCCTGAACTCAGGACTTACATTCAAAAAACCCAAGATGATTACTTGTGTCCTGGAATTTGATGTTATAGGATAGAGAATCTTAATGGACGTCTAGTGCCATATTTTCGTTTAAACTATCAAGAGGAGCAGAATGTTGCTGGATTTCTGGAGTGACTGTTTCATAATAACCACATAGGAAACAGCTCTGAAAAATATGGGGACGTCGAAGCCCGTAGTCTTTTAGGCCTTAGCAAGATGCCCTGTACATTTTTGGAATTTAGGACTCATGTAAACCAGATTCATTATTCTTTCTTAACAAGGGCCAGTGCAGTTTCCTTTATGTGAGGACTTCCATTCCCCAGATTCCTGCTTTGAAAACCTGATTCTTGTATGGCGTTTAGCAAGACACCCAGTAGATTTTTGGCATTGAGGACTTGTGAAAACCAGATTCCTTATTCTGTCTTGGCAAGAGGCTGTGCAGTTTCCTGTATATGAAGACTCCCATTACCCAGATTCCTGCGTCGAAACACTGATTCTTGTTTAGTCCTTAGAAGAATGTCCTGTAGGTTTTTAGGATTGAGGACATGTGTAACCCAGCTTCCATATTCGTCCTTAGCATGAGGTCGTGAATTTTCTTGTATATGAGGACACCCATTCCCCAGATTCATGCTCAAATCCCTGATACTTTTTTCTCCCTTAATAAGACTCACTCTAGGTTTTTGTGATTTGAGGACTTGTGTAACCAGATTCCTCATTCTTCCGTAGCAAGAGGCCATGTAGTTTCCATTATATGAGGACTCCCATTACGCTGATTCCTGCTTCATTCTCAGCAATACGCGAAATATTTCCTGATGAACATAGAATTCCAGTTGTTTGGCTATCAATAGAAAGACTCCCATATAGTACCTAGGAAAAGTCATCCAAGTTACCTGGTTCCCCTTAACAAGACAACATAAAAATGTGTAATATTCTAAACCCAATATCACAATTCACCCCAGCCTGACCACATAAATTTCTGTAGTTTGAGGTAACCTGAAGTAAGGGATTTTGTCGCGAAATGCCAATTGATTCCTGGGGTCCTGGATTATGGCCAAAAATGTTCATAAGAAGCAAACGGAATTGTAGGTTCAGATCCTCGATTACAACTATCGAGAGGACCGAATCTTCTTGGATTTGTGACAAAGTATTTTAGGTATCCACTCATCAAGTAGCCCTGAAAAATATAGGGACCTACAAGCACAGATTCCTCATTAAACCTTATCAAGAGGCCATATAGATTTTGACTATGTAGGACCTCTGAACCTGCCTTCTCTCCTCGTTCTCAACAAGATGTCAAGATTTTCCCTGGCGATCTGGATTGTAAAATTCTGTATGCAAATAGATACATGACCAGCTGTTTCCGAGGGTCATGGTATCCGTGATTCCTAGTTACATTTAAAAATGTGTACTACATGCTTAGCAACATTAATACCCCCAGCCCCTATCAAATAGATGCTCACACGGAAGTTTTAGGATTACAGGGTACATCTTTAGAAAAGACTTACACACAAATATGGGGAGATGATATTTTCATTCCTGGAATCTGGCTTTAGTTGTCCAGAGGAACCAAACTGAATTGCATAGACTGTTTCTTACTTAAAACAATCAAGAGGACAAGAAGGTTACTGAGAATCTATAATGACAATTGTCATTTCCAAGTGGCAAGTAGCTCTGAAGAATTTGGAGAACTAGAAGCCCAGATTCCAGATAAGCCCTTATAACAGAGCCCTGCAGAATTAATGGATTGAGGCCTTCTGATATCCACATTCTTTTTTTAATGTCATGAACACACCCAGGTATTTTCTGGTGACTTGGAAGTACAAACTCTAACATATCAACACTCATACGCCCAAAAGTTTCCCAGGGACGTGGAACACAAGATTGGTGGATCCCCCTTAAGAATACATCCTAAATATGTGGGAACACCTAGTCCCATATTCTGAATACCAAAATGATTGTCCAGCAGTAGTTTCTGGACTACGAGGTAAGCCTGAAGACAGTGATCACATTAACAAATGGCAAGATGATTCCTTGGATTGTAGAATATGGCCTTAAAGGACCCTGTGAAAAAAACGCACCAGTAGGCCAGATTCTCAGTTACAAATATCAAGAGGCCCAACACGTTCCTGGGGATCGGTAATGCCCAATTTGTGGTATGCATATGGGACGTTGCCCTGAATAATATGGGGACCAGAACTTCCAGATTCCAGACTAGCATTTAGCTAATGTCCCTGTCGATTCCTAAGTATGGACACTGTCTTAAGCCCGGGATAAGTTAGCAATTGCCCAGATGTTTGAAAGTTACATGGAAACCAAGTTTCCTGGTTCCTCTTTAGTAACACGTGTAGAAACTTTCAAGGGACACAGTGACCCAGATTCCTATTTCGTTCTAAGCAAAATGACGGGATGTTTCCTGTTGATCTGGAAGTCCAGACTCTTGTAGACCCATAGAAAGTTGACAAGAATATGCCTGGGGACGTGGAATCTAAAATTCCTTTTTCCCTCCCAAAAATACCTCCTAAAAAATGTGAGCACCTAAACCCAAAGACCTAATTCCGAACAGCGGAGCCACTGAAGTTTCTGGAGTACGAGGTAACACTGAAGTCAGGGCTTACATACAAAAAATCCGAGAGGATTGCTTGTGTCCTGCAATCTGGCATCAGAGGATCCATGTATCTAAATCGACGTGTAGTGCCAGATTCCCGTCACAACTATCAACAGTACCAGAGTGTTGCTGGAGTCCAGGAATGATTGATTAGCAATATTCACATAACAAATAGCAATAAAACATGAGGGGTCCTCGAAACCCTGATCTTGTTTAGCCGTTAGCAAGATGCCCTCTAGATTTTCGGTACTGGAATCATGTAATCCACATTCCTTATTCATTTTTATCAAGTTGCATGCAGTATCCTGAATATGAGGATTGTCATTACCCAGATACCTACTACTTTCTCAGCAAGACACGAAGACATTTCCTGGTGATATAGAATTCAAGTTCTTTGGCTATCAATAGAAAGACTCCCAAAAGTTGCCTGCGGAATTAGAATCCAAGATTCCTGGTTACCTTGTACAAGGCACCATAACAAAGAGGGGACCTAGAGGCTAGATTCCTTATTAAACCTTATCAAGAGACCCTGTAGACTCTGTGAATGAGAACGCCAAGAATCCGGATTCCATTTTCGACCTCAGCAATATGCCCTGATTTTCCCTGTCGATGTGGATTCCAAAACTCTGTATACAAAAAGACAGAGGTCCAGTAGTTTCCTAGGGACGGGGAATCCATGATTTCTTGTTACCTTTAAAAATACTTACGAAACATTTGCCAACTGCAAAACCCTTGATTCTTCTCAAAATAAAATGACAAACGGAAGTTTGAGAATTACAAGGTTCATCTTATCACCAGAGTTACATCCAAATATGGCAAGATGATCCTTTTTGTCCTGGATATCTGTCCTTAGTTGTCCCGAGGACCCTAATGGAATTGTAGTGCCAGACACCCGTTTACAACTATCAAGAGGACCAGAATATGCCGGAGTCCTGAATTGACTGATTTGTAATATCCACATGCTGAATAGCTCCAAAACTTGAGGGGAGCTCGAAGCCCTGCTTGTTGTTTGTCCCGTAGCAAGACGACCTGAGATTTTTCTCTCGAATTGAGGACTCTTGAAACACAGATTCCTTATTCTTCCTTCGCTAGAGGTCGTGTAGTGTCCTGTATATGAGGACTGCCATTCCCCAGATTCCTGTTTTGAAATGCTGATTGTTGCCCTGCCCTTAGCAAGACACCATGTAGATTTTTTGATTGTTGAACCGTGTAAAACAGATTCCTAATTTTTCCTTAGCAAGAGGGTGCGGAGTTTCCTGTAATGAGTACAATTACCCTCATTCCTGCTTCAAATCCCTGAATCTTGTTTAGCCCTTAGCAAGGCCCCCTGTAATTTTTTGGTATTGAGAACACTTGTAATCCAGATTCCTTATACTTTCTTAGCAAAACGCCATGTAATTGCCTGTATATGATGACTCCATTTCCCCAGATTCATGCATCAAAAACCCTGATTCGTGTTTGGCCTTAGCAAGAGGCCTGAATTATTTGGGGATTGAGGACATATGTAACCTTATTCATTATTCTTCTTTAGTAATAGGCAGTGCAGTTTCCTGTACATGAGTACTCCCATTACCCAGATTCATACTTCAAAAATCGGATTCTTGGTTACCTTTTAGTAAGACGCCCTGTGGATTTTTGGGATTGAGGACTAGTGCAACCAAAATTCTTTATTCTTCCTTAGCAAGAGGCCATGTTTTCCTGTATAAGAGGACTCCCATTACACAGATTCCTGTTTCACTCTCAGCAAGGTGCTGAGACATTTTCTGGTGACCTATAATTCCAGTTGTTTGGATATCAAGCGAAACAAGCCCATAAGGTACATGGGGAGCTGGAATCCAAGATTCCTGGTTCCCCTTAACAAAAACACCCCAAATGTGGAATCCTCTACACCCAATGTCACAATTCCCACCAGCCCGACCACAAGAAATTTCTGTAGTTTGAGGTAACCTGAATCGTGGAATTTTGTACCAATATGCCATTTGATTCCAGGGGTACCTGATTATGGTCGTAGATGCCCCCAGGACACAAAAGGATTTGTAGGGCCAGATCCTCGATTACAACTATCAAGAGAACCAGAAAGTACCTGAGGATCTCTAATGACAGATTTAAGGTATCCACGGAACAAGTAGCTCTGAAAAATATAGGGACCTAGAAGCCCAGATTGCTGATTAAACCTTATGAAGTGGAAGTGTAGAATTTGGCAAATAGTACTCTTAGAACCGGATTTCCTCTTCCTTCTCAGTAAGATGCCCTGATTTTCCCTCATGATGTGGATCCCAAACTCTGTATACAAAATAGGCAGATGCCCAGAAGTTTTTTAGGGACGTGGAATCCATGAATCCTGTTTACCCGTAAAAGTACCTAATAAATACGTGGCAACCTAAAAACATCAGGCCTATATCCGAATTGAAGGACAAACGGAAGTTTTAGGATTACAAGGTACATCTTAAGATGAGAGCTACCTACAAATATGGCGATAAGATTCTTTGGGTCCTGGAATCTGCCCTTTGTTGTCCGAGGAACCCAACGGACTTGTAGGTCCACATTCTCAATTACAACTATCAAGAAGAGCAGAAGGTTGCTGAGGATTTATAATGACAATATTGTCATACCAAGAGGCCTGTAGCACTAAATAATGTGGGGAATTAGAAGCCAAGCTTCCAGATTAACGCTTATAATGTGGCCATGCAGACATCTTGGATTGGTGATCAATGTAACCCAGATTATTTTTGTTCTCAGTAAGACTCCCGGATGTTACCAGGTGAACATGGAATTATAATCTCTTTATGTACCAATACTCATACGCCCAAAA
>NW_007260667.1:0-904 GCF_000164805.1 Carlito syrichta
TATAATGTGTCCTAAATCTGCTAAGTTTGTCTTTTACCAAGTCTTGAACATTCTCAACCATTATATCTTTAATTGCTTTTTTCTTTTTGTAGTTTTACTTATCAAAAATGTCATTTTGTTGTAAATCATCATTCATATTCATTCTTATTTTTATAAATCCTTTCTATTTTATATTTTTTCTCTCTTTTTATATTGCAAGTAATTCTTCAGCTCTATCATAGAGCTTTTTCAATTTAGGTCTAATTTACAGTTGAAACTAAATACATTTTTGAATTTGCTGGGAAATTTTTTTATATATATATCCGAAAGTACTTCAGTTATTTTTAGAAATATCTTTTTTGACATTATTTTGATTATGGTTTTACATCTTTAACAGTTTTAAACAGACTTATTTACCATTCCTACAACTTTGTTCAATTAAATTATCTTTCTTAGAGTTCGACATGTTTTTTGTGTTTGAATAATCTACCTTGTCATTATATGTGTTTTATAGTTTTAGATTATAAGCTAAGTGACTGTAAGCAATCATGGTAGATGGATCATTTATAGTTGTCTATAATTTTCTACTGTCAGACATTACTGGAGTAGCACTACTTTATAATACATCTTCACTTTTAGAATTTTTACTTTTAAATTTTATTGACGCTACAGCAATTGTGGACTTAGTTGCTATGAATTCTACTATCTTCACTATATTTTTTCCTAAAATTTATCTATAGAGTTTCTTCTCCCTTCCCCACAAAAATTAAAATGAAAAGTATTTGTGATGAGTTCCTGTTGACTATACAAGAACAGAGACCTAGACTGCCATTTAAGAGGAAAAAAGGGGAAGGGTATAACGGGGTCCAGAATATACCTTTCAGTCAGTGGCTTAGAAGAGATGTTGAGCTAGATTTCTTTCTTT
>NW_007260667.1:1962-3278 GCF_000164805.1 Carlito syrichta
AAAAACAATATCCCTCTGAAAACGACAGAGCTTCATGCATGGACAAGAATTTATATTTGAACAGCTGCTTCCCTTCCACTCCTCTCTCATGGCTCTTCTCCCCAGGGTACTCTTCTACCCTCTAGACAGGCAAGAACTTACTTTGTCTTGAACAGCTAATCCCCTGGGCAGGGAATGGTGTGTTAAAGTGTTATGTGCTTCCCCCCTCCTGCACTAAATCTTCTCTTACCCACAAATCCTGCTTAAGATGTTTTGTACTGTCTTTTTTTTTTTAGTTGGAGTTTCATCTCACCCAGCTGTCAGGCCCTCCGCCCGCACCTCGACCTGTTGGGCTCCGGTGATCCTTCCGCCTGTCTTCCAAGTAGCTGGAACTACAGGCGCACGCTACCATGCCCGGCTACATTTTTGATTTGTTGTAGAGATGAGGTCTCACAAAGTTGCCCAGGCGGGTCTTGAACCCGCGGGCTCAGGCAATCCACTTACCTCAGCCTCCCAATGCACGGGATTACAGGCTGAGCCACCGAGCCCGGCTTGTACTGTCTTCTTAACTTTAGATTTTTCACACTTTCGTCCTCTGTGCCTTCTTTTCCCCAGAGATTCACAATCTCAAATGAAGCAATTGATAAATTTGTGTTTTGGAAGACACTAAATATTCATATTTCATGATGCCACTATCCCTATTTCAAATGTTAACCAAGCTAATTCCTCCTTATTTTGCTGTTTATCAAGATTCGCATTAATGTGTCTGGCATGTATGATGTGCACAAACTGTGGTCAAATGGTAGGTGGTGAATATGTACACCAGCACAAATTGGGTTAGTATTTTATATATGATTGATCTAGTACTTGCAAATGCTAAAGTTTAAAAGTTACATGGGATGAGGTTTATTTGAGTGGGAATGCTATGTGTAATTTTTGTCTCTGTGTTAGTATGACACATCTATGTGTGTCCATTGTATGTCTTATGAGTTGTTATGTGACTTGGCTGTTCAATGTATTAGTGAGAATATTATCTTAAGGAATATTATCTTAAAAACTAGATGTATTTGTGAAATCTGAGGGAATAACAAAAGAAAATTAGGATGTGAAAATCAAAATATATAGGAGAGGTAATGCAACTATGTGAAGATAAAAGTAAAAGAGAAAAATGCAGAGAAGAGCGGATAAGATTAAGTGGATACTAATATGTATAACATTAGAGAATAAAAGTATGAAAGATTGAGTTCTGAAAGGTATACAATGGAAAGGTATAAAATGGAAAGTTTCGCATATAGCAAAACACATGCAGTGGAATGTCCACGTCATCACCAGTTTGA
>NW_007260667.1:3831-22658 GCF_000164805.1 Carlito syrichta
TGCTCCTCTGATAAAAGTCTTATCCCCTTAGTTCCTCTCCCTCTCCTTCCACCTCTCCCATCACTAAAGTAAAACCCAGTTTTTCACTAATCTCCTTCAGCTCATCCCAGTCCTCTGAGGTGTTTTTCCTTTAGAATATATTGCTTTATTCCTACTCATATTTACAAATGCAGAGGAGTATTTTGACTTTCTTTCTGGACTGGAAAGCCTTGTATCAACTCATCTCTGGGCTATGCCTAGATGCCAGCATTCCTTCTGCATTCTGTTCAATATCCCTCCATACCAGCAGCAACAGGCTTGTTTTCAATTTAAAGGTATCAGCAGCCTTCACCACTCTTGCATCTTGCTTCGGAGATACCTCTTTTCTAGCTTGCGGATCTTCTGGCATATATTCGTTTTCTGAGAAATAAAAGATGTGGCTCATGCTTGATGTTTCAGTGCTTTTATTTATCCTTAAACATTAAGGACCATATGTGACATGTGCAGCAAACATATGTGACTTTTGCCCTAATGGATAGCATAATCTGGGTCCTACTACTGAAAACCGTACATATACAGTAGTATTTATTGGGTCTGTATATATCATAGATGACTGGATTTCTACGATGTGTGATCTTAATGGAACAGAAGAAACAGAACAAAGACTGCTTCATGTCTCCTTTATCCCTGGACAGAGAACTGTATAATAATTCTCAACCTTCCTGCGGTTAGTCTTTATTGTGTCATTAAATTTTCTGCAATAGAAAATGAGTGGAAGTGACATGTGCCACTCCCAGGCATAGCCACACAATCCTGTATACCCTCCATCTCTTCCCTGTTCTAGTGACCCAGAGTCTCTCAGAAAACTTCATGTTGATTATGACAAAGTTTTCATCAGTCTCAGTCCATGAATTACATCATAAAGGACACTTGCCTTATTGCCATGGATAAGTTTCCTGAATTGTTACCTGAGCAAGAAATAGATTCATTAGTATTAGCTACTATGGACTAATCTATTCCATTTAAATTTTGGTATAATATTTCTGACTGACAAATAATCAGACATGGTATTTATTAAGTTAGTAATCATGTTAGAAATAAATGTGTTTTACATGTATACATGTGAACAGGCGTGTTTGTTTTTCATATCTCACAATTTACACGGATAATATCTTGGAAAATGTACTAATTTTAGTGAAGGTGGAAGGGAGATAGCTTCACTCAACCAAGCTGTCTTCAAAAAGCCCCAGCATTGCTGGAAATGTGAGATTCTCCTCAGGAATATGAGCCACTGTTTTTTGTTTTTTTTTGTTTTTTTGGTTTGTTTGTTTTTTGTTTTTATTTTTGAGTTGGAGTCTCACTCTGTTGCTCACACTGGAGTGCAGTGGCCACTCCCGGCCACCACAGCCTCGACCTGCTGGGCTCTAACGATCCTTCTGCCTCAGCCTTCCAAGTAGCTGGAACTACAGGCGCGCGCTACCATGTCTGGTTCATTTTTGATTTATTGTAGAGATGAGGTCTCGCCAAGTTGCCCACGTGTGTCTCGAACCCGTGGGCTCAGGCAATCCACTCACCTCAGCCTCCCAAAGCGTGGGATTACAGGCTGAGCCACCGAGCACGGCTGAGCCACTGTTTTAAAAGTTGAAGATGGCTCCAATCTGTTTCCTCTTAGCACTGAGCAATGGTCCTCCCTCATAGGAATTACTTGTTTACTCTTAACCTTCATGGTAATGATAACCACCTAGTTTCTACTTTTCCAGGTAGAGCCAAACCAACTTCCCTCACTTCAACTATTCTGGCTACATGGCGTCTCGTGAGTATATGTGTGTATTTGCATGTGTGCCCTGTTTTTTGTTTTAATATTTCATTTATATATGAACCCTACATTTATGTCTTCATAGTGTGAAACAAAATAATTAAGTTTTATTCCTGAGTAAATTGGTTATATTTTATTTCATACTCTTATTCCTGCACAATCAGTTTTTCAATGCTGAAAGATTTTTTCCAAATGCTTCCATCTCATCTATGAATCAATAAAAAAAGAAAATATTTTAAAAGTCATTTCCCAGTGTCCTCAAAAAGATATCAGATAAAAGGAAACGATCTTTTTAAAAAACAACAAAAAAACTAGTTTAGAATGACCTTTATGTCTTCGACAGTAATTCAGAGTGACGTTCTGTTGGTAGCATAGGTTAAGTGACAAAGACAAGGATCTGGGTCATCTAAACCTTCTCTTTGCTCTCAGACAACTGGGCCTCAGAAAGACCAATATACATGTGTACAATTCTCTCTCCCTTTCTTCCTCCCTCCTTAATCACATCTCCTCTTCCTTATCTCTGTCCCCCTCCACCTCAACTAGGAATCCTCACTTCCTCATCTTTTAGGAGGAAATTCTTGCTTAGCCTGTGTTCTGAGAATATATTGACATGTGCCTCCTTTCTTTTTTTATTGTGGGCAGTACTTGCTTTCCAGATGTTTTGTTTTTTGTTTTCATTTCATGTTGAACTCTTTAGAGAGTTCCTCAGTCAGGACTTCTCTCAGTGAAACAGCTCTCAGAGAGTCAGTTGATTATAACAAAGAATGAAATTTGTACAATCAACAACAAATCACTCAAGAGGCTATCTCTTCACCAAATCACTGTCCTAACTACTGTTGGACATGTCAACAGGACAGTTATAATTCAAGACATCACTAAGAACTCAGCAGTGTTCTAGGACCTATCGATGACATCAGTGTATACCAGTGTCAGCCAGAATTTACAGGACTGCAGCATTGCCACAACCCATTGCCTAAAGTGATTTATTTTAATCAGAAGTTACTGTATCATTAACTTGCATTTTTATATCTTACACTTCATGCCCATACTAGAAGATACATGCCTTTGATTCAACAAAGGGAATTATTTTATATATCTAGGGATACTACATTACTAAATATCCCCAGTAGTAAGGATAAAGCATTACCTGACAGAATTAGGCTAGAATAGCACTTACCCCATAGAAAATAGTAGAAGTTATATTGTGTTAGTAGTACTATTTCATAGTGTTTTATGAACATAAGTCTATATAAGTTGGCATGTAGGTATTGATTTGAAAACATTCATAAACCCATTCAAATATATAACATTTATTGCATTTCCCCTGCTACTGATAATAGTCCAACACATTTTTTCCCATGATAGATGTCTTTTTGGTGATTCTTTCTTCTCATTTTGTGTTCCTTAGGGAGAAGAGATAGCCCTTGGCTTCACAACCTGGCATTTGTCCGGAATTCTTTTCTTCCTAATCCTGAATTTCTCACTCTCTAGACTTCTGACTAAGGCTCAAGTCTGTGTCTTCAGAACAGCTGGGTCATTTTCAGGGTTTAAACTCTGGGATATCTTCATTTGACCTCCCGCTTCCCACAGAAAACACCTCATCTCTTAGGAGCAATATGTATTTGTTTTTCTTTTTTTATTCCCAGTTTCAATAATCAGCATTAGAACTCGGCCATGACCTAGCCTTCTTCATTCTTCTTTACCTCCAAGGCTCTGCCTCTGTGTGCTCCCCTCACACTTCATGGACATGGAATGATAGGCACAATGATACAGACCTTCTCAGCCTTGTTAACTATCAGGAAAAGTAAAATTATAATTAAAAAATAGACATTTTTCATGTATCAAATTCATGAGAATTAGGGAGTGAAATCATACCAAATAATTATATGGATGTGGATGCAAGAAGGAGTCTTCGTGAACTAAAATGAAGTATTAACTCATGTAACTATATCGGAGAACAATCAGGCAAGAGTTTGTAAAATGAAATAAGCATATACCTGTCAGTGACCAGCACTGACCGAGGGAGGGTTAGGACCGCACCGGTGAATCAGAACGGAGAGAAGAAACCACACGGAGGCAGCTCTTCTGGGAACAGTCTGGCCAAGACTGAAGCCAATTTTATTCAAACTTTTTCCAACTTATATACCATTTTCTATAATCTCCAGCAGTGTGACAATTACTTGCTGGGGGCGTACAAGTTCATTGATGTGTAACGCGCTTTACAAATCATGTACCATCACAAGACTTTCAAGTTCCCAGTGAACAATTACAATTCCATGATGTATGAATCACAGGTGCACAATTTCAATACAGATTGTTCAAAATGTTTTCCACAATGTTCAATAAATCATTCATATTATACTCTATGTTCTAAACCCTGATTAAAAAACTTTCCAAGTTAACTCTAAGTTCAATCCAATTTTACTAACTTTTAATATTTTTGACGATTAATATTATCAACTTAACACTATACTATAATCTATAAGTTTACTTAAATGACTTAATTTTATTACCTTAATTTTATACTATTTATTTTTATAATTCTTATAACCTACTACATTTCTATACTGCCCTATGATTGTATATTAATTACCTATGAACTTATCCTTAACCTAAAATTTTATCACAACTTCTATAAATCTCAAATATCTAAACTATTGTCTTTTATACTTTATTAATTACTTATCTGATAATACCATGTCTAAATTCTAATACAACTATTATCCTACTATAATCTATTACAAACCTTATCATTAGTACTAATAAGTATAAAAATTATGAACTTACTCTATGTTCTATAAAACTTAATTCAATGACATTTTAACCTAAAACCTAAATCTGATTGCCTATTACGTGGAAACTACCTACGTATCAAAACCTGCCATGCCACTTAAAACAATGAACTGCACAGTTGTCATGACGACAGCCGGGGGCTGAAGCAAGCTGAGAGTTTCTGCACATACAAAAACCAAGAACGTTCTGCTTGACCAAAGGCAACATAACAAAACTATTATCACAGTTATAACGTCTAATTTTAACCCCAAGTGAAACTTCATACTGGAACAAAAGCTAATCAATCAGTCTACCAGGAAATAACAGCTAAAAATCTTAAGAAGAAAAACAGTTTAGAAAGAAAAAGAGATATAAAATAATTCTGCTGTGCATTTTTCATAGGATATAATAAGATTTTATTTCAGACTGTCACTTCCTAATATTGAAAATTCTGTTATCTTATAATACACTGGTTACTATTCATATGCACACACTTGATGTTATATCCTTGTCTCAGAGGCGACCTTCTGAATAGGCCTTCACAGGCCTCAGCTGTGTGGTTACAGATGTTGGTTCCCAACATATATCTAAGACTTTATCATTTTACTCTCAAAGGGAAATTTACATAGATGATATTCATAACATTACTTATAATATTTAGGAGTTGGAACTTGTAGTGTTTAACTTATGAAGAATGAACAACAAATTATAATGGGTGTCTACTATAGAATTCATTCCTAAGGACACAGGTCAAGTCCATTAAAGTATATGACAATGGGAGGGGAAGCATCAGAAAAAGACTAAAGAGGAATAAAGAGTCAGAATAAAGGGGAAAGTAGAACTCTATGAAATAATCACAAGTGGGTCCTTGAACACACTAGTAACTGGGAGTATTGTTAACTCAATAGTGTATTATTTTTAAACAGAACAAAGAAAAAAGAATAATATCCTCTGAAAGTAAAAATGATTCAGATTAGTTCTAGAAAATGGAAAGGATTCTTTTTACTTCTTTCATTTCCCATTGCTGCTATAGCAAATTACCACAAGTTTTAAAATATAAATTTATCTTACGTCTGGAGATCAGAACTCTAATATTGGTACCAAATAAAGGTATCAGCTGGGTTGGGTCTATCTGGTGACTCTAGCAGATAATCTCTTTCCTTTTCCAGGTTTCTGAGTCTGCATGCAATTCTCACCTTTCATTTATTTTATCTGTTTTTAAAACTCATCACTCCAATATCTGCTTCCATTGTCACAACTCCATTCTGAAAAGTACTGTCTTACTTTCTCTAATAAAGGCCCTTAATTACATTGACCCACTCAGATAACCCAAAATAATCTATCCATTTAAAAACCTTGACTTAAGTCCATTTGCAAAGACTCTTCTTCTAAGCAAGGTAACAAATTCAAGTTTTCAGAGTTTAAAAAGTTGACATTATACTGTTTTTTTGTTTTTTTTACCACCTGGGTGAGTGTGAAGTCCATTTTTCAGCCGACCCCAATAAAATGAAAACAGGAAATATTAGAGAGAATTCACCTATATTAAAACATAATCTGCGAATAGAAATCCCAAATTTAGCAAAAGCAGTTGGTAAAATTGTCACACAACTATGCAAACATACTGAATAAAACAAAACAAAATGAAACACAAACTTCAGTTTGAAACTAAACATAACTGAAGGAACAGATGACAATTACAAGAGAATTCTTCTTGTAATAGAACATTCATAACTAGATTCAATAAACCAAAACAAGTCCATGCAAAGAGATGAAAATGAAGAATTTAGAGTTGGGGGGAAAAAGTAGAGATTCTAAATAAGGTCATAACAATAAATAAATTAAAACTATGAATACAATAAAGTTTAAAATTTAATAACTGGTGTAGAGATTTAAGATAAGGAAGTGCAAAAGTAGACACAAAGATATGATTAAATAGAAGATAATAAATGAAAAAAAAAACGCTGGGCACAATAGCTCACACCTATAAACCTAGCACTTTGGGAGGTTGAGGTGAGAAGATTACTTTAGGCCAGGAGTACAAGATCTCATGTCTACAAAAAAGATAATAAATTAAAAATTAGTCCTATGTGGTGACACACTTCTGTAATCCCAGCTACTAAGGAGGCTGATGGTGAAGATCTCTTGAACCTAGGAGTTGGAGGCAGTAGTGAGTTATGATCCTACCACCATGGTCTACCTGAGTGATAGAGTAAGACTCTGTTTCTTAACAAAAAAGAAAAAAAAAAGAAAGTACAACTGATACAAAATGAAGAACAATAGCGAGTCTTTCTAAAATAAAGAGTTTAACAAATAATCTAGACAATTATTCAAGGTATACTACAATAAAATAGTCATAGAATGAGGACTAAACCCACAAGTGAAAAGGATACACCATTTTTTTACCAAAATAATAAAGAACAACTTATAGAAACTCCTAACCCTCGGTTACATTCTGGAGTTTATATGGTATACAAACTAAACTATTTAGCCACTCTAGAAAAAGAAGCCAGCAACTTTTAAGCTAAACATTAAGATGGACTTACTTATCTATAAAACAATATCTGTTGCTTGAAAATAGTAGAGTAGTATTTGTAGACCAACAGAAAGAAAATGTAATTCTGGAATATTATTTGCAGCCAAATGTTATTCAAGTTTAAAAACAACTGCAGACATTGTCAACTGTATGTCAAAAATTATGTGTTACAAGAGCTCTTCTTTAAAAAGTCACTTAACTCTAATACAGCCAACTAAAAATTGGATGAAATGTGATAAAAAAGGGATGAATTCAACCACAAATGCCAGAAGATGGTAGAAAGCTGACAGCAGACATCTAGGAGTGGTGGTAGAAGTGGGATTGGGTGGGAAATTATTGATCTAACTACATCATACTATTTCCTATGAATAAAGTCCAGGCTTCAGGACCTTCAAGCACTGGTCCAGGTTACTGCTCAACCTCTTCCACCATCTTATTTTGTCTTACCATGTGCATCAGTAGTATGTAAATTCCAATGATACCTCTGCATGATATTTTTCATCTCTGTGCTTTTGCTCAATCTGTCCTGAAAACTCATATAACATTCGAGGCTTAATTGTTATAGTATCTAGTACAGCATATGATTGTTCAGCTTTTAAAGTTTCTCAAGTTATAAGTTTTGATGTATATACTTTTGTGGACCCAGTCTAGTATGGTATTGGGTGCCAAGTATCTTCTTTCAAGCAAAAAAGGTCATACGTGGACAATCATGAAATTTTAAGAGCAAACAATTCTGAATAATACAGCCTCCATAAACCATACTTGAAAATGTATCCAAATGATTAGCTTGGCAAAGAAATCCAATCAACAAAGAGTTCTTTTTTCAAAAAAACTCTATAATGCTAAGAATAAGATAAAAGAAACAGTATTGAGCACTAAACCTACTTAAATACAGAGTAAGATCAAACAAGAATAAAGATTATAATTACAAAAGATAATGCAAATTTTAAAAACTTTACAAGGTCAAAATAACTGCAAAATCCAGGAGATAGAAAAGAGGAGTTGGGCAAAATGGGTTACTATTTCTCTTTGATGCCAGAATTTAATCGAAGCTACTTAAAATAAAATCTTAATATAGTACCCGACTTGGTATTTTACATTTTCATTTCTAATCACAAAGAGTATTTTAAGCATTAATAAACTTGGAGGATTAAACATTGAAAATTTTGCAGTACTTTTAGTGTCATACCAATAATTTTTCCAATAAACCCAATATTACTATATTTAGTATTTTAATTAATTAAAATCTGTTAACTGCTGTATCCCTAGTATCAGCAAGTCATAGACTTCTGACATTATTGAACAAAGATGAATTAATTCAGAAGTGCAAAGTGTGTTGGTCTTTTTGTTTGGTTTAAAAGAGTTAACTTACATTGCAGAAAGAAAAAACCAATGCATTTCATAATATATTTAGGTAGCATATAATAGATTAAAACACATTTATAAACATCATTTCATTTCTTCTCACTGTAGAATAAATATTAAAGAGAAAGCTTAAGGAAAGCCTGAAAGAGTTAAGCAATCTTCTTGGTCATATTACTAGCAAGTGTGAAAAGAGTCTTTTAAGCAAATTACCACAAAAAAAGCTGAATTAGTCTTGCTTTGACCTAGGAGATGCTGTATTCTGTTTTGAATGCTGCTCTCAATACCGTGTATAAGCTTACTATTCCCATTACTTATCAGGTTGCTTGTATCAGTGGGAATTCTGATTTAATGAACCAATTCTAAAATTTTTAATAATGCTTAAGTTTTAAACACTCTCAAACAGAAAATTTTGTAGTGGTCGAAGACTCTGACTAGAATAGTGCTTGCATGGTACCCCTCTCAAGATGAAGCTTGAATAATAGGCTTCATACCCTACTGTAACATCCAATCTGTACCAATTTTTTTCTTTCGAACTAAAGCTCTCCAAAGAGAAGTGTGAGGTTTAGTAAAAAGAAGGACAACAAAAAGTGAAAAGAAGGCTATACTTTACCTTTCTGCCTTTTAGTTTACTTGGCCTTTGTCTTGGACGACTGGTGTAGAATGCAATAAAGGTCAGAGAATTGGGAACAAGAGAAGAGTAAGAGAGAGTTAATATCCTTACTTCTTCCTCCAGTCTACTCCTTGTAATACCACCATAACAGTGGATTGAATGTGCAGCATGAAAGAAAAGAAACAAGTGAGGGTAGTACCTGTAATGAACTGGCTTGAGTCAGATTTATAAGTGTAAGGCACAGTGGTTTCAAAGTATGGACTTGAGAGGAAAATCTATTTCTTAGTACCTATTAGATTCTGGGCAAACAAGTTGAACTTCCTATGACCCTGATTCTTTATCTTAAAATGGTGGTCATCCTATGAAGTTGAGGATTAATGATAAAAAGGTTAATATGCTTCCTGAATGATTATTAACATTCAACAAACACATTTCAAAGGTTGACTTTCATGGAAATTGTGGGTATAAAAATTACAAATCTAATTTAATTTAAAATTGCCGGAATTTAGAAGTAATAATTTGGTAAAACCAGGCTGAAGACATTTGAAATCGCTATTTACTTTCAGCATTGATTCAGTTTAAATATTTTCATATCCTATTTAATTTTATTGATGGAGGTCATTTTAATCTACTTTCTTTACTTGTTATCTTTCATTAGCAAAAAATGGCAATTTTTATTTGCCTCTGACGATCTCATAAAAGAATTGCTTTTCTAATTTTTTTTTTTGAAAATTAGCATTGTGATGCTTTGATGAATATGCTTCTATTTTCTTCATTTAAATGATCTTTAAAAAGGGTACTCTAACACAAGATGTAAAAAGTTACATCTGTTTTCTGGCAATGACTGGTTTTTTTTGTTTGTTTGTTTGTTTTTTTGCTACCTGTGATGATTTAAAAAAAAAAAACTCTTCCTATGGTGATAAAAAGATATTTAACATTTCATTGGGTCAAATTACCTGCAGTTAAGTTTCTTTATGAGAGTTTGCATTGTAAGGAAAAGTTATGTTTTTTTTCTAACTATCATAATAAAATATTTATTTGTATGATTTATTATCTGTGTACTTACAATAAAGTGATCTTAGTTTTGTTAACCAAAATATCTTTTAACAAAAGTCAAATAGGTATAATTTCTCCAATTTTTCCATTGTTATTTTAAATATATCTTGACAATTATTTTCAAGACAAAAACAAATCATGTGGTGAATCAGTAAACTACACATTATGATCAGCACAAATGAGAAAAGTCCGAGATAGGTATAATACCAAAACATAGAGGGAACAGACTGGAGCATATAATGAAATTTCATTTTAAGTTTTTTAATCTGTAGAAGGTTTATAGAAACATAACTTGAATATACTTGGAAAAGAAAAGGCAATAATATGTGTTAACGCTGTTAATGTACATCTATAACTTGTCCAAAGAGTCTTATTCACATAAAAATTTAAATAACAAGCAGGTAAAAAATAATAACAATTTCTAGATGAAAAGGTTTACAAAAGAGGCATTAATCAAACATCAAATGCAACATTTCCCCCTGAAGCAATTATTCTGGATTGTTGGTCTTTTCAACTCCTGCTTACTTCCCATGAGACAGCTGCAATTACTGTTTTATGATTTCAAGTCCTTTTTGTCTGCTCTTATTAAACAGATTCTTGATCTGAAGTTCATTTTTCTGAAAACCTGGAGTTTGGTTTTTAGAGTTTATTCTCTTTAATTTATTCCAGATCTTTTAGATCTATGTAAAAAACTGAATTACACTTATTAAAACTTCCTAGCTTCCGTACTTTGATTTTTGCCATTTCTTATATACCGATGGAATTTAAGTATGTTCTCTATAGGTAATATTTTTGAGGGTTTTGTTATTGTTCCTTAACAAAAGAGCGGCAACTACTTTCCTTCTTTCAGGTCAATGTCACTTTCCTAAAAAAGAGGTCATCACCATCATCACTATCTACAGACATGGAAGATTATAAAGCCTTTCTTCTGTGCCATCATGAAAATATTCCTTTTCTTCATGCAATTTCTCTCCATCACTGTTACCACCAAGCATGCTATTGAGCCTTTTCTTTTTTTTTCTGGTTGACATAATGTTTTTATTTTGAGGCCAACAGGTGTTCTCTGGAGCTCAGCAGGAACTACAGAATCCTTTTCTGAGTTTTTGATGGAGAATTGGGAATGTCCACTACTTTGGGTCCATGCTTCATCTCTGCCATTAAAAAATAATTATCTGTGTGTTTTTTTGCCAATATTTTTGCTGCTTTTGCTTTTTATTCGCCTCTATGCAGATGGACTTCAAATTTATATCTCCTGAACTCCCGTAGCTCTAGTTCTTCTTTAAGTATCAATTTAGGTGAACAAGCACCATCTCAGGTACCTGTATGCAAAATAAAATGAAATATATAAACAGTCAAAGAAAACATGCCAGTCTGGACATTTATAAGAAAATCTTTTATTCAGGGGACAATTGCAACAGGAGGGACACACTGGCCACAAGATATGCAACTCTCATAAAGATCAGTCCGTGCCTTTTACAAGAAGCAGTAAACAAGACTACAAGGAGCTGGTGTTGGGGAGTAGGATGAATAGGAGATAAATCAAACAGCAGAACAGGAAGAGTGTGTGTGTGTATGTGTATGTGTATATGTATATATATGTTCCTGATTCTCCAGAGGAGAGAGGAAGAACTGTTCCATATTCCAATGTTTTTGTAACTTAACGGGCAAGTCAAAGTTCAGATGTGTTGAGAAAAACCTAGTTAAATTTGGGTAAGTAACATTTGTAGTCATTTTATTCGGATTAGTCAGTAAGAACAGTTTAGGTAATTATTTATTAGGCCTAAAAATAGAGATTTAGAATGTCTGTGTCTAGGTTTTGTCACAGATAAGCAGTGTAACTAGAGTTATCTAAGTCATGTTGAAAGGGTGGTTCTTTACAGTAAGCTGTTTCCTGGTATACATAAAATTAGAGGATTTATTAATTATCGCTGTTTTCTAGTAACACAGAGGTCAGGTAAAGTTTAACATTGCCAAAACAAATACAGACTTGTATCTTACCTCATAAAATATTATTTTACTTCCTGGAAATATTTCATCTTTCAAAATGTTTCATTCTCATCAAGAATATAACTAAGAGTACAGCAGCTCCGTGACCAGCACCCACTGGAAAAAATCTTTGAGGAGTTAGCCCACTCAAAATTGACACCAGGAAGGTTTGATGCATGCTTAAGATAAATAATTGGTCTTGTTCCCTCTCCACATGTCTCTTTCCACTGTTATATCTGAATTACTCTTCAATTTTGGAGGGGTATTATTAATCTCCGGAAGACAAGTCTAAATTATCTTTGTACAGTCTTGTATCTCACTCTATCATGTGTCATTCAGTATTCATAGTGCATTATAATTGCCTTTTTCTGGTCCAACTCTGTCTTCTGGAATATTCCATTAACACCAACTCCCTCTATACTTTCAACTGCTTTGTAGTGTTTCCCTTTCATCACTTAGAAATGACCAGGGATGCTGCTTTTTGTGGTCTCTCAAGTAGAATTTGCCTTCTATCTTCTCAGTGTTTCCCCAAATTGAAAGGTTAAGTATATACCCTCCTTGCTGTTCAGATACATCCCAGCTGTTGTTATTCTACCAATGTTTTGTGAAGACTCTCCTCCTTTTCATTATTATTGAATGTTTACTCCCAAAAGTGTCATTTCCACAAAACCTAATAACATACGTAGGAAATTCACTGTCTACCTGGATACATCCTTCAACACAGAGTATCTCAGACATAAACGATCTGTTTGTATACCATGTCTTATTTTCTATACATTTATTTAATTAATTAATTTTTGAAAAGGCGCCTTGTTTACATAATACACAATTAAAATAATATAAGAATTTCCTGAGAAGTCTTATTCCCAGCTATGTCTAATGTATTACATTCTTCCAAACTTCTTTGGAATAACAATTTTAATTAGTTGCTTGCACGTCAGTGTTTCCTATGTAAAAGCATGAAGAAAGAAATACTATTCTAGTTATTTCCTCTTCCCTTCATAGGAATTAACATACTATGGACATTATTTTCAACTTTCTTTTTTTAATTTGAGTAGGAATCTCACTTTGTTTCCCAGGCTGGGATGCAGTGGCATGCTCACGGCCACCCCAAGTCCACCAGCTGGGCTCAGGGAGGCTTCCACCTCAGCCTTCCAAGTAGTGGGAGCTACAGGCTTGCGCTACCACACCCAGCTGATTTTTTAAATTTTTATTGTAGAGGTGATGTCTTGCCAAGTTGCCCAGACTGTCCTCGAACCCGTGGGCTCAGGCAATCTCCTCACTTCAGCTTCCTACAGTGCTGGGATTACAGGCTTGAGCCACCATGCCCGGGCTCAATTTACATTTTGAATTTAACTGTTTGGCCTGGCAATCTCTCCAGAACAATATATAGAAACCTTTTTATTTTGGAAAAAAAATGTTGGTTATACATCATAGTTTTTTACCCAATTCCCTTTTATTGAATCCTTGTGTTGTTTTCAGTCTTTTGTATTACAAATGCCTCATTGAATAAACTTAGATTTATACTATTTCTTATACGTGTAGTTGTATATGCAAAATAGGTTCCCATAAGGAGACTACAGATTAAAAGAGTAAATATATCAATAATTTTGTAGATAATTCCAAATTTCCCTCTAATATAAGTTCTGACTATTTTATCTTGGTTTGTCTTTTGCATTTTGAAATTGCTGATATCTTTTTTCTCTTTGCATTATGCAGATTGTTTTGTATATATGTTCTCAAATGTATCAATTTTAATGACTTCTAGATTTTAAATAGTAGTAAGAATCAACTTCCCCAGTTAAGGCTTTAGGACATTTATTCATATTTTCTACACTTTTATATATTGACATTTTACATATAAACCTTAGGTGTATATATGTATATGATAAAATGAATTGCTTTACTCATTCCCACACAATCTTTCAAAGAATTTATCATAATCCTACTGAATGGAGTGCTTTTATACTAAATTTGCATATTTCAGAATTTTCTACTTTGTCTGTTAATATGTCTTCACATGAGCCAGAATCACCAAGATTTACTAATTGAGGTTTATTTTTATGTTTTGATAATTAGAGGGAATGGTATCCCCTCATAGCTCTTAATTCTGTTTTGTTTTGTTTTGTTTTGGCTAGTGTTGATTATTTTTCTATGTGTACTTTAAAATCAGTTTGAATAGTTCCTAAGGAAAAAATCAATGATAAAATACTGTTGGTACGTTTATCAGGTTTGCATTACATTTATAAATTGACTTGTAGACCTTTACATATTTTTATATTAAATTCTCATATTCAAAAGCATTGAAAGCAGTTTCAGTTCCTCCAAAAAGTTTTTAAATTTTCCTCATATATGTTTTACACATTTATTGTTAAGTGTGCCTATAGGTAATTTATTTTACTTTGCTTTTGTTTGTTTGTTTGTTTGAGTCAAGGTCTCATTCTGTCACCTAGGGAGAAGTACGTTGGCATGCTCATGGTTACTGTAGTCTTGACCTGCTGGGCTCAGGCAATCCTTCTACCTCAGCCTTCCAGATAACTGGAACTACAGGTGCATGACACCCTGCTAACTTTCTGATTTGTTATAGTGAGGAGGTCTCACCAACTTGCCCAGGCTGGTCTTGAACCACTGGGCGCAGGCAAACCTCTTACCATTTTAGTATGTATATGGTGAAATTTAGTGTGTGTGGTACATTTTTGCATAGTGTGCCATCTTTGATGAGTATAATCTGATGTATGAAGATGTCTGTTTATCTGTCATTTTTTAAAATTTTAAAGTGTGGGTATAACTCAGGGTTAGGTATACAAATGATCATTATGCAGGTACCCTTGTTGATGAGGTGTGCCCCACATCCCCTGACAGTTTTCCACTACTGCCAATCTCTTCTAATAGTATTATAATGGTCATTCAAGTTCATCTTATGAGTGAGAACATATGGTACTCAGTTCTTTGTTTCTGTGATACATCACTCAGTATTGCAGATTCTAAGTCCATCCAAGTTGCTGTGAAGTTCATAATTTTGTCCTACTTTATGGCTATGCAATATTTCATCCCGTATATGTGCTACATTTTTTATCCAGTCCTCTTTTAATGGACAGCATGGTTGGTTCCATGTTTTTCTGTTGTGCATAATGCTGCAATAAACATGGGTTTATAATAGAGTGATTTGAGTTCCTCCAAGTATATTCCCAGATGAGAACTGTGGGGGCATATGGAAGGTCGACTTTAGATCTTTTAGGAATTGCCACCCTGTTTTCCACAGAGGTTGTACTAGTTGACATTCCCATTAACAGTGTAGAAGTGTTCCTTTTCCCCACATCCTTTCCAGCATCTAAGGTTCTTATAGTTTAAGGTTTTATGGTTAGACCTTTGATCCATTTGGAGTTGGTTTTTTGTGTATGGTAATAGGCAAGGGAATTGTTTTAATCTTTTGCATGTGGTCAGACAGTTTTCCCAGCACCATTTACTGAACAGGTTCTCCTCTCCCCAGTGTTGTTGGTAGAGGCTTTGTTGAAGATGAGTTGGTTGAGAAATTGAGGTTCTGCTTCCATGATCTCTATCCTGTTTCATTGGTCTGTATGTCTGTTTTTGTACCACACCAGGCTGTTTTGATTATTGCAGCATTGTAATAAAGTTTAAAATCTAGAAGTTTGATATCTTCTGCTTTGTTTCTTTTGCTGCGGATTATTTTGGCAATTTCTGGTGGTTTATGTTTCCATGTGAATTTCTGAATTATTGTTTCCATGTCTGAGAAAAATACAGCTGGCAATTTAACGGGTAGTGCATAAAATCTGTAGATTGCCTTGGATTGAATGGATATCTTAACAATGTTGATTCTTCCAATGCATGAACATGAAATATTTTTCCATTTGTTTGTTTCATCTTTGATTTATTTGAGTGGTGTTTTGTACTTTTCATTGCAAAGGTCTTTCACTTCTCTGGTTAGGAAGATGACAAGGTATTTCATTTTGGGGGTTGGCTATTGTGAATGAGATTATGCTTTTTATTTGGGTTTTTCTGTTTATCATTGGTGTATAGGAGTGCCACTGTCATTGCACATTTATTTTGTACCCTGAGTCTTTGCCAAAATCCTTTATCAGTGCAAGGAGGTTTTTGATTGCTTTTTCTGAATATTCATGATATAATGTCATCTGCAAAGAGGAATAACTTACCTTTCTCTTTTCCTATTTGGATACTCCTGATATCCTTCTTTTGTCGAATTGTTTTAGCTAGGACTTCCAACACTATATTGAACAGGATGGGTGAGAGTGAGCAGTCTTGTCTTGTTCTGGTTTTCAGGGGAAATCATTCCAATTTCTGTCTGTTTAGCAGTATGTTGACTGTGGGTTTCTGCAGATGGCTCTTACTATTTTGAGGTATGTTCCATCTATGCCTAGGTGTCTGAGGGTTATTATCAAGAAAATATGCTGCATTTTATTGAAAGCCTTTTCCGTGTCTAAACATATAATCACATGTTTCTTGTTTTTACATCTAATGGTGTATTTACTTATGTTCAAAGTCTTGTGGATGTTGAACCGGCCCTGCATCTTGGTGTTGATGCCTACTTGGTCATGGTGGATGGTTTTTGAGATGAGTTCTTGAATCAATTTGCTAGAACCTTGTTGAGAATTTTAGCATCTATGTTCATTAAGGATTTTGACCACTAGTTCTCTTTATTTTTATTGGATCTTTACCCAGTTTGGGTATCCATGTAATATTACCTTCATAAAATGATTTGGTGTGAGTTTCATCTTTCTTGATTGCCTAGAATAATTTCAATAAGAAGGAAATCAACTCCTCCTTGTATGTTTTATAAATTTCTACTGAAAAGCCATCTGGTCCAGGGCTGTTATTTTTTTTTTGTAGGTAGTTTTCTTATTTACAGAGTTACTTTCCTGGGTTGTTATTGGTCTATTTAGGGTCTCAATTTCTTCCTTTTTCAACCTAGGGAGGTTGTGTGATGTCAGACAGTTCTCCATTTCATTTAGGTTTTCAAGTTTGTTTCCATGCAAATGTACATAGTAATCTCTGATAATCTTTCATATTTCTTCAGGGTCAGTTGTCACCTGATCTTTAGCATTTCTGATTATGGTTATTTGGACTTTTTCCTTTTTTCTTGGTCAATCTGGCTAGGGGTCCATCAATCTTTTTTATCCTTCCAAAGAACCAGGTTTTTGTTTTGTTGATTTTTTTCTATTATTTTTTTGTCTTCTATGTCTCATATTTGAGTTCTTATTTTGGAGATCTGGATTCTTCTGCTGAAGTTAGGGTATTGATGGTCTTGCTTTTCCAACTTCCTTAGGTAATTTCTTATGTTGTCAACTTGTGATCTTTCCATTTTATTCCTGTATGTTCACAGAGATATGAATTCCTCTCTTAGTACTGCTTTCATGGCATCCTGGAGATTTTGGTAAGAGGTTACTTCTTCTTAATGTATTTCCAGGAATCTTTTCTGTTTTGAATTCCATGTTGACTCAGAAGTTTTCCAGCATCATGCTGTTTTGTGTCCATGTCTTTGTTGGTTTTGGGGGAGCTTTGTTGGTATTAATACTTATTTTCATTCCACTGTGGTCTGAGAAGGTCCATGGTAGTAAATCGATCTTATGAAATTTATTTACACTTGATTCATAACCGAAGATTTTTTTTTTTTTAATGATTGTATGTATTGAGTTTAGGGTAGGATTGCTACAGTATGTGAAGTTGTGAGAATGATGTGTTTGTGTGTTTGCAGCATAGTTTTGTACTGGTATAGTTATTTCATCTTCAATGAATCATGTCACCTGTATGTCATGTGCTATTGATGTGTATGCATTTATACAATAGATTTGTGGTTTATATGAGAAACTGTGTGGAGCTGAATAATTTTGTGAGATCTCCAGATAGAGTAAAATGTTATAGACTGACCTTGCAACAGAGGATAGAAAAGAGATTATGTGAGCTACTTATGTCAAATGATAGAAATTGGGAAAGACAGGAGTTTGAGAAGGAGTTATATGATTGCAATAGCTTCATGCATTGGTAATGTGAAATAGAGTTGTACAAGAGTAGGTTATTTGTATGAGTTAGTGATTGTGATGTTGAAAGAATGAAGTTAGGAAAAAGCAATTTTGAGAAATGCATATGCTGTGAAATGATGTTTAATGTGTGAGGATGGGTTTATGAGAAAGTCTGTGTTTAGGAGGAAATTGGAATAGGGCATGAAATATGAAGGGATGAGAATTTCTGTACATGAACCTGAGAGCATATCATGCTGACATTAATTAGGTGTGATGGGGTGAAAATTCATGTGTGCTTCAGAGGGTAGTTGGTTATTTAAGGTCATAGTGTGAAAATTCGTTTAAAATCTTTTAAAATTCTTGCCCTGCAAGGGAACATGAGATAGGAATCTTTGCCTCACTCTTTAATGCAGAAGCAGAATCTGTTGGCTTCCCATTAGGTGCATCTCTCTGTATCCTTCTGGTTATCAGAAACAAAAAAGATGGTTTTCCTTTTTCAGTAATATGAGCTGGCTTAATATCATGCTTTTGTGTCTTCAAGATTTTCATTAAATTGCATTGAAATTAAAAAAGATACATCCAATCTTTCATTTATTAAATACATTATAATTGCTTATTGTATATCAGACACACATGGAGACTGCAAAATCTGTTTTCTGTTCAAAGTCAGCTGTTGATGGCTGGATGAACACACTGTGTGTATGTGTGTGTGTG
>NW_007260668.1:0-1575 GCF_000164805.1 Carlito syrichta
CGTTAGTTGATACCCTATACTTCAGTCATATTACACCTTAGTAAAACAGAGTTTAACCTCATCAACAAGGGTACCTGCACAATGCATATTTGTATACCTAACCCTTAACTATATCCCACAATATTAAAATAAAAAATATGTTTTAAAAAAACAGAGTTCAATTACACTATCCAACCAGATCAATGTGCTACATGAACGCACTTCCTAAGTCATTGGCTAGACCCAGCTTATCACAATAAATGTTGCCTAACAGTTTAATCCAATTGCTCCTTAACCAACATTTTTTGGAAAAAAAGATTTTCACCAGTGTTAGCTCTGTGGTGCTTGAAAGCTTATACTTCCCTTCCTATGAGATTTTTCTAAACCTCTTATACTTCATTAAAGATAAAAGTTGCTGGAAAATTTATTTTTACTGTTATCTCCTATTTTCTGGTTTCCTAATTGAGTATTTTATGTTCTGGCATCAGCACAAAGAGCATTAAAAGTACTTCATCAATGTAATCTAAATTAATTTTTTCAAGGTTACTAAAAGAAAAGACAAAAGACATTGTTAAAGTGTAAAGTTTATTTTATTTCATTTTAGAGTTGTAGGGTACATGGGAGTATTTCTACATAAGTAAATTGTGTGCAAGTGGGGTTGGGGCTCCCCTAATAGTGGAACTCACGCTCACTGTGTAGTTATGTGTCCCTTATCACTCTTCCTTCCAAGAGCAGTCCTGGGCCTGTGCACTTGATAACTTTGCTGCAACGAGCTGAAACTCCTGCCAACACCTTCATCTCTGAGGGAATGTGGATTGATTCTTTCAGGCTGCTTAGCTGGGCATCCACCAGACTCACAGCTGTTTCTGGGTTGAGAGGAGCCAAAACAATTTCAAGAAGCACATGTCCACGAGTCAACGGCAGATTCTACCGACAGAGAGGTCCGATGGGTATGAAACTAACCAGGACATGCCACCACCTGGGCAGGGGTTTAGAGGACAACACCCAGGGCTCCTCTGAGTCAAAGCTGCCCCCACAAGCTGCTGAAAACCAAAGTTTTCAATATGGAGAAACCTGCAAAGTAAAGAAACACCAGCCTGTCTCCTGGGCCACGGCACATCCATCTTCAATCGAAGCCCTAGAAGAAGCCTGAGACAGCCCACTGGGGCTTTCATACTGTCCCTGTGGCCTTTTGTGCTGGAACTATGATCTGCATGCATAGGAACTTCTCTGCTTTGAAGATTATTCCTTGTTTTGTATTACTAAATTGCCAGAAACTATTTTTGGTGTGATTCTGAGTCTCATTCTGTTGCCCAGGCTGGAGGGCAGTGACACGCTCATGGGCATTGCAGTCTCGACCTACTGTGCTCAGGCGATCCTTCCACCTCAGTCTTCCAAGTAGCTAGAACTATAGGCATGAACCACCACACCCAGCTGATTTTTAAAAATTATTTACTATAGAGACGAGTTCCTGCCAAGTTGCCCAGATTGGTCTGGAACCCTTGGGCTCAACCAATCCTATCACCTTCATCTGCCAAAGTTCTAGTATTACAGGTGTGAGTCACCTCATCTGTCTAACAGTTTTCAATTAGAAAG
>NW_007260668.1:1950-6921 GCF_000164805.1 Carlito syrichta
CCATCTTGTGGGGCACAGTGACTCATGCTTGTAATCTCAGCACTTTCGATGTCTGAGCTGAGAGGATTGCTTGATGCTTATAGGTTAAGACTAGCCTGGGCAACACAGCAAAATCATTTTTATAAAATCAAAAACATTTAGAACAGGCATGGTTGTTCCTGCCAATTATATCAGCATTTTGGGTGGTCAAGGCAGGAGGATTGCTTGAGCTCAGGAGTTTGAGATCAACCTAGGAAACATTGTGAGAATCTTCTTTACAAAAAAATAAAAAATTAGCTGAGTGTGGTAGCATGCACCTATAATGACAACTATTAGGGAGGCTCAGATGGAAGAGTCACTCGAATCCAAGAGGCCAAAGATGTAGCAAACCAGGATTGTGCCAATGCCCTCCAGCCTCTGTCTCAGAAAACAATTACACCAACCAAAAACAAACTATTATTCCAGAACTGATGGGAATGAATACAGTGAGAACTCACTCACAGCCACCAGAACATTGTGTATTAATGAGGAATCTACACTCCAGACCTAAACACTTACACTGGGCTCCACTCCCAGCACTGGGTATCAAATTTTAACATGAGGTCTGGGGAAACAAACATTCAAACTAAAGCAATGGTGAAAGGATTCAACGTGATAGCTTAGGTTTCACTTCTTTTTTTTTTTTTTTTTTTTGACTTGGAGTCTCACTCTGTCACCCAGACTGGAGTACAGTGGCACATGCTTGGCCACTGCCGCCTCAATCTGTTGGGCTCTGGCGAACCTTCCACCTCAGCCTTCCAAGTAGCTGGAACTACAGCTGTATGCTACCACATCTGGCTAATTTTTGATTTATTGTAGAGACGAGGTCTTGTAAAATTGTCCAGGTGGGTCTCAAACTTGTGGGCTCAGGCAATCCCCTCCCCTCAGCCTTCCAAAGTGCTGGGATTACAGGCTGAGTTACCAGGCCCTGCCTGGTTTCACTTCTTATAATGCCACCAGTTCCCTCCCCTGATACCCATTAACCATGGATTCATTAATCTATGAATGGATTAATTAATCAAAAGAACAAAGCCTTCATGACCCAATCATCTCTTAAAAGCCCCACTTCTGACTACTGTCCCTTTGGGGATAAAGTTTCAACATGAGATTTGAATGGGACATTCAAATCACAGCATCCCTGTTTGCCAATTAATTGTAGAGAAAAATCTTGTTATCTTGGGTCAGATGAGGGGGATTTCAAATGGACATCTTTAAAAAATCTAGAAAAAAGGGGTTTATGGATGCATTTCTGTCTTGGACTAAGTATATGACTACTATCTGCAACTTTCACCATTATGAATCACCACAGCTCTTTCAATCTTTTAAAAGTGAAACCCCAGGCCAAGTGTAGTGGCGCATGCCTGAAATTCCAGAACTTTAGGAACCCGAGGCAGGTTTAAGAGTTAATTGCTTAAGAGTTTGAGACCAGCTTAGGCAACAGAGTGAGACCTGACTCTATAAAAAAAGAAAAAATAAATGAGTCACCTAAGACTTCTGAAAAACCCTAAAATAGACATGTTTCTAATGCTTGAAAAGTATTTTTCTGCATTACAGCCACTTATATGGGAAGATCTCTTTCAATATCAACAAGTCTGCATATTTTCAAGTCCATTTTATGCATTACTCTAGCAGCCCTACACAATTTTTTTTTAAAAGTCAGTATTTCTCATGATCACTGGTGCAAAAATTTTGGGCAGCGTGTTAGCATTCTAAATCCAGCTACCAATTTTAAAAATACCTTATGACCTTGTGGAGTGTCAGGACTTCAACACTGGTGTGGCACTTGAAAATCAGGCCATATTATCTACCATATTAACAGGGCAAGAAGAAAAATAGTATAGTAATCTCAGTAGATGCAGGAAAACTTTTTAGAAAGGCTACACCCCTTCATTATAAACACTTAGTTAATTTGAAAACATGAACTCCTTTAATTTGATAAAGCATATCTGTAAGAGATCCCCGACTAACATCCCACCTAAGGGTAAAATGTTGAAAACCTTCTCTGCCCAATATTGGAAAAGGAATGCAATCTTAACCAGTATAACTGTTTTTCAAATTTTACTAAAAGTCATATATAGTAGATTAGGTTGGTGGGGGAAGATAAGAGATAAAGCTTCTTGAAAGGGTAAACTGAGGCATAGTGGGCTGGAGCCATGGGAAAAACTCTAGATTAAAACAAGGATGAAAGTAGAAATAAATAAAATTTATTATTCACTTTTCACCGAGGGAAAGGGGACCAACACTCCAAGGCAAGTGTGGTAAGTGTGGTGTGACAGGATAAAGACTGTGAGTATTTAAAAGCTCTAAAGCAAGTCTCTAAAGCCAAGGGTCTTCGACCTGGAGGAGGTCTGGGCCAAAAGAACTGAACAGAGTTGCATTCTTCAGTTTCTATAGCAGTCACATGAATCTAGTATCTTGACATTCCCATGAATCAGCGTTCCATGACCTCAGGTTGTAGGCTGGAGGAGTACGTTGACTAATAACAATATACCAGTAAACAAGCTTCCAGGTGATGTACAGGAGGCTGTCATGGGAAGCCGATAAAAAAGGATCAATATTACTGCCTATAGATAAATTGTTAACAATCTGGACATGCTAAAGGGGTTCTGTATAATCACTAGTTTCTAAAACTAAAGCAATTTTCTTATTAATGATTAAAAGGCCAAAGGACCTATACATTTAATTCTACAAATCTTAATCTTATTGAGAAATTTTGGAAAATGATGTAAAATATGCGATTTGGAGAGAAGAAACTCTATGACATGTCAGGCTAATAACAAGAGAGGCTTTTTAAAAGAAAATGATATTTACTCAGGAATAAGGCATTGTAATGGAAAGATGTGTGACTGATTAACTAGGGAAGACAAATTTTTTAAAGAAAAAATAAGTAAAATTACATAATTGTTTAGAAATAATCCTTGACTCTAAAATTCAGGACAAGAATGATGTGAATCAGAGGTTGGAAAGGCATTTACTGGGCAGATGTCTTTGAAGAAGACCTTTTCCCATATTTTACATTTACATTTTTTTGTGTAAATTTGGGATGGCCTTTGTGCCAGGTTGTCCTTTTTGCAGAACTTTCTGGGATCATTTTGTTATTAGGCATATAGCATAAGAATGCTGTCTTTAGAGACTTCCCCAGTCCTATTTGTCAGGGTTTTATTTCTTTGTTTCGTTTTGTTTTGTTTATAAAATGGGTATCTCCATTTTGATTCCGACAACTTTTGCAAGCAAGATACCTGAGATATTTTTCACTAACTTCTGTTGATTTTTGTTCAAGTTTCTTCCTAGAGGTCTGTTAATTGTCTGGCATTCTGCCGATGGTATGTGGGAAGTTAGTGTTTTTTAGCTACAGTAAAGAGCATTAGGTAAAAACAAAAACAATTTGGAAGTTGACTGGATCATGACATTTGAATACACAAGATATATGGGAAGAAAATAAAAAGAAAATGCTGAAAATCTCATGATGCTCTAGGAGGCCCAGACAGAAGATTTGTTTTGGGCCAGGAGTTCAAAGTTAAAGAGTTTTGGCTGCACCACTGCACTCCAGCCTGGGTGATAGAGGAAAATCCTGTTTCTTAAAAACAAGCAAACAAATCTAGTGGAAAAACTATAAAACTATATTAAGAGATTCTTAAAAATACCTAAATTAGTCAAGAATGATTGAAAAATTATCTTGGCTGGGCTCAGTGGCTCAGCCTGTAATCCCAGCACTTTGGGAGGCTGCAGTGACTGGACTGCATAAGACAGCAGGCAACTTGGCAAAATCTCGTCTCTAAAATATCAAATCAAATCAAATCAAATTAAATCAGACCTGGGCATGGTAGCACACACCTGTATTTTCAGGTAATTTGAAGGTTGAGGTGAAAGCGTCACTGGAGTCCAGCAGGTCGACACTGGGGTGGCCATGAGTGTGCCACTGCACTCCAGCCTTGTGACAGAGTGTCCAAGTCAAAAAAAAAAATTATCTTAAAAAATCTAAATTCATCCTCAATTTTTATATAGTTTCAATGCATTGCAAGTGCCAACAGTGGATTTTAGTAAACAAAAGAAATTGAGTTTGTAAATCACATGGAAGATTAAAGGAGCATAAGAGTACGTAACTGAAGAAAAAATATGGGAAGTTAGATTTTGTTCTGTGTGAAAGTCATTGTAATTAAAATTATACATAGTAATTAAATAATTATAGCAATTAAGACAGTACAATATTTGTGCAAGAAATATATAACTTTTGTACAGATATAGAACTGACAGACATAAAACAGACCCATAATTTTGTAGAGCTTTAGTATGTTAGTATACATAGATGTATATGTTCATAGCTAGATATCTCCCTCCATTTCCTCTCCCTCTCTCTCTTGCTGTCTTCCTGTGTCCTCCTCTCTCTTTCACCTCCTTCTAGGAAAATAAAAAACAAAAAAAGTTTTACAAATTGAGCTAAGAAGTACTTATCTATATAAAAGAATTAAATTAGATCTCTGTTCAAATCTCACATACTGCCTTACCACCAGCTGCATTAAGGACATGCATTTTATATAGAATACTTAAAATTATTGATAAAAACAAAGTTTTTTTTAAAAAAAATATCGACTAGGCATAAGAATGATACCATAAACAATTCAGAAAAACATAACTATAAAAGAAAAGATCGATGAACTTTATTCTGTAATATTAGGAACTTGCCTTCCTTTATTGACATCTTCAAAAAAGTGAAAGAGTATTTACAAACGAAGATATGATATTCTGAGTCAGAAACCCTATAAATAAATAAGTAAAAACTCATGCAAATTATTCTAAAATATTTTAAGAATCCAAGAAAAATGAGTTAATGATATAAGGCCTCACAAAGAAAACAGATACAATGACTAAAAATGCAATTAATGGTCAGATTAATGTATAGAAAGGTAAAAATTAGATGTTATTTTTACCTCTTCAATCAATAAATGTTAAAAT
>NW_007260669.1:0-7811 GCF_000164805.1 Carlito syrichta
CCATTTCTCACATTCCTATTTCAAAAACCTGATTCGTGGTTACCTCTGAGGAAGACAGCCTGTAATTTTGGGAATGAGGACTCATATAAGGAAGATTCCTTATACTTCCTTAGCAATATGACGTGTTGTTTCCTGTATATGACGACCTCCATTACCCAGCTTCCTGCGTCACTCTGCAGGATGCCGAGACAGTTCCTGGTGACCGAGAATTCCAGTTTTTTGGATATCAAGAAAAAGACGTCCATAATGATCTTTGGGAACTGGAAACCAAGATTCCAGATTCCCCTTCACAAGACCTCCCATAATGTGGAATATTCCAAACCCAAATCCCAATTCCTACCTGTCCACTCACACGAATATTCTGTACTTTGAGGTCACCTGAATCGAAGAACTTTGTACCAATATACCTTTTGATTCTGGGGAATATGATTATGGTCGTAGATGGTCACAAGAAACAAAAGGATTTCTAGGGCCAAATCCTTGATTACAACAAACTAGAGGATCAGAAAGATCCTGAGGATGTTTAATGACAGATTAACCATATCCACGGATTGAGTAGCTCTGAAAATGTTGGGACCCAGAAGCCCAGATTGCTGATCAAACCTTATCAAGAGGCCCTGTATATTCCGGAAAATGAGAACTCCTAGAATTGGATTTCCATTTTATTCTCAGTAAGATGCTCTTATTTTTCCTGTCGATTTGGATTCCAATTTCAGTATATCAATAGACAGATGCCCAGAAGTTTCCTAGGCATGTGGTTTCCATGATTCCTGGTTACCATTAAAAGTACGTAGTAAACATTTGGCATGTGCAAAACCTTTGTCCCGTCTCAAAATAAAAAAAGACATGGAAGGTAAAGTATTACCGGGTTCACCTTGAGACCACAGCTACATCCAAAAATGGCAAGAAGATTCTTTTTGTCCTGGAATCTGGCCTTAGTTGTTCTGAGGTACCTAACGGACTTGGAGTGACCAATACCCATTTACAACTTTTAATAGGACCAGAATGTTGCTGCAGTCCTAAAATGACCGATTCATAATATATGCATGCTCAATTGCTCCAAAACATTTGGGGAGCTCGATCTCTCTTTCCTGTTTGTCCCATAGCAGACAACCTGGGAAGTTTTTTGAATGGAGGACGCGTACAACAATGATTCTTTATTCGTACTTAGTTGGAGGCCACATACTGTCCTGTATGTGAGGACTCTCTTTCCCTTGATTCCTATTTCGGAACCCTGATTCCTGTTTACCCCTTAGTAAGACGCCATGTAGATTTTGTGATTGAGGAACCGTGGAAAACAGCTTTCTTATCTTTTCTTAGCAAGAGGCCATGTAGTTTCCTGTATATGAGGATTGGTATTACCCACATTCATACCTCGAATACCTGATTCTTCTTTAGGGGTCATCAACATGCCCTGTAGATATTCAGGATGGAAGACTCATATAACCCAGATTCCTTTTTTTTATCAACAGCCGTGCAGTTGACTGAATATGAGTACTCATGTTCATGGATACTGGCGTCAAAAGCTTGATTCTGGTTTAGGTCTTAGGAAGACATCGTATACATTTTGGAGATTGAGAAAACATGTCAACCACATTCATTATTCTTTCGTAGGAAAAGTCAGTGCAGTTGCCTGTATATGAGGATTTCATTTCCCTACTTTATGCTTCAAAAACCCAAATTCGTGTTTAGCCCTTAGCAAGAAACCCTGAAGTTTTATTGGGATGGAGGACACGTGTAAACCAGATTCCTTATTCTCCCTTAGCAATAGACAGTTCAGTTTCCTGTATTTGAGGACTCCCATTATCCAGATTCCTACTTCCAAAACCTAAATGGTGGTTATCTCTTAGCAAGACGTTGTGTAGGTTTTTGGGATGCAGGACTCGTGTAAGCATGATTCCATATCCTTCCATAGCAACAGGTCGTTTATTTTTCTCTATATGAGGATTCCCATTACTGAAATTCCTGTTTCATTCTCAACAAGACGCCAACATTTTTCCTGGTACCCTAGAATTCCAGTTGCTTGGATATCAAGAGAAAGACTCCCATAAAGTTCTTGAGGAATTGGAACCCAAGAGTCCTGGTCCCTTTTCAAAAGAAACACTAAAAATGTGGCGACACGGAAGCCCAGATTGCTGATTAAACCTGATCAAGAGACTTTGTAGATTTAGGCAATTGAGAACCCCAAGAACCGGATTCCCTTTCTGACCTCAGCAAGATTCCCTGATTTTCCCTGTCTATGTGGATTCCAAAACTCTGTGTACAAAAATGCAGATGTCCAGATGTTTCCTAGGGTCCTGGAATTCATGAATCCTGTTTACATTTTCATAATTCGTACTAAATATTTGGCAAGTGCAAGACTCACGCTCCCTCTGCAAATAAAGTACAAACGGAAATTTAAGGATTACCAAGTTCATCTTAAGACCAAAGTTACATCCAAATACAGCAAGATGATACTTTTTTTCCGGGAATCTGGCCTTAATTGTCCAGAGGAACTTAAGGCATTTGAACTACCAGATACCTGATTACAACTCTCAAGAGGAACAGAATGTTGCTGGAGTCCTGAAATGACTGATTCATAATACCGACAAGCCAAATATCTCTGAAATATGAGACAAGCTCGAAATCTTGATTCTTGTTTATACCACAGCAAGACACCCTGATAATATTTCGGATTTTGGACTAGTGTATCACAGATTCTTATTCTTCTTTAGCAAGGGGCCGTGTAATGTCCTGTATATGGGGACTCCCTTTCCCCTGAATCCTGTTTGGAAACCCTGATTCTTGTTTTGCCATTAACAAGATGTCATGTAGAAATTGTGATGGAGGAATCGTTTAAAAGAGGTTTCTTAGTTCTCCTTAGGTAGAGATCATGAGATTCTGCATATGAGGACTGCTATTACCTATGTTCCAGCTTCTAAATCCTGATTCTTGTTTAGCCCACAGCAGATGGTCTGTTCATATTTAGGACTGAGAACTGGTATAATCCCGATTCTTTGTCTTTCTTGGCAAGGGGCTGTGCATTTTCCTCTATATTAGGACTCTCATTAGATACATCCTGCTTCAAATCACTGATTCCTTTTAGCACTTTCCAAGACGCTCTGTAGAATTTTTTGATTGAAGACTCGTGTAACCCAGATTCCTTATTCTTTCTTAGCAAAAGGTCATGTAGTTGCCTGTAAATAAGGACTCCATTTCCCAGATTCATGCTCGAAAACACCATGATTCGTGTTTAGCCCAAAGCAAGATGACCTGAAGTTTTTTTGGGATTGAGGACACGAGTAACGCAGATTCCTTATTCTTTCTTATCAAAAGGCAGTGAAGTTTCCTGTATGTGAGGACTCCCATTACCCAGATTCCTACTTCAAAAACCTGATTCGTGGTTATGTCTTAGGAAGACGGCTTATAGTTTTTTGGATTGAGGACTCATATAAGGAAGATTCCTTATACTTCCTTAGCAATATGACGTATAGTTTCCAGTATATGACGCCCTCCATTACCCAGCTTCCTGCTTCATTCTGCAGGATGCCGAGACAGTTCCTGGAGACTGAGAATTCCAATTTTTTGGATATCAAGAGAAAGACGTCTATAATGTTCTTTAGGAACTGGAACCCAAGATTCCTGGTTCCCCTTCACAAGACCTCCCCAAAATGTGGAATCTTCCAAACCCAACATCCCAATTCCTACCTGCCCACCAACAAGAAATTTCTGTACTTTGAGGTCACCTGAATCGTGGAATTTTGTAAATATATACCTTTGTTTCTGGGTAATATGATTATGGTCGTAGATGTTCCCAGGAAACAAAAGGATTTGTAGGGCCAGATCCTTGATTACAACTAACAAGAGGACCAGAAAGATCCTGAGGATCTTTAATGACAGATTTAGGGTATCCACGGAGCAACTGGCTCTGAAAATGTAAGGAATCAGAAGCCCAGATTGCTGATTAAACCTTATCAAGAGTCCCTCTAGATTCCGGAAAATGAGTACTCCTAGCACCGGATTTCCTTTTTGTTCTCAGTAAGATGCCCTGATTTTTCCTGTCGATATGGATTCCAAATTCAATATATCAAAAGACAGATGCTCAGAATTTTTCTAGGGACGTGGATTCCATGATTCCTGGTTACCATTAAAAGTGCGTAGTAAACATTTGGCAAGTGCAAAACCCTTGTCTCGTCTCAAAATAAAAAGAGACAAGGAAGGGAAGGATTACAGGGTTCTCCTTAAGATGAGAGTTACATCCAAATATGGCAAGAAGATTCTTTTTGTCCTGGAATCTGGCCTTAGTTGTTCCTAGGAACCTAACGGACTTGGAGTGCCCAATACCCATTTACAACTTTTAAGAGGACAGAATTTTGCTGAAGTCCTCAAATGACCGATTCATTATTTCCGCATTCTAAATTGCCCTGAAACATTTGGGAGCTCGAAGCTCTGTTTCTTGTTTGTCCCATAGCAGACACCCTGGAATTTTTTGTATTGAGGACGCGTACAACAATGATTCTTTATTCGTACGTAGTTGGAGGCCGTGTAGTGTCCTGTATGAGAGGACTCTCTTTCCCTAGATTCCTGTTTCGAATCCCTGATTCTTGTTTAGCCCTTAGTAAGACGCCATGTAGCTTTTTTGATAGAGGAAGCATGGAAAATAGATTTTTTTCTTTTTTCTTAGCAAGAGGCCATGTAGTTTCCTGTATATGAGGATTGCTATTACCCACATTCATGCCTCAAATCCCTGATGCTACTTTAGCCATCATCAAGATGCCCTGCAGTTTTTCAGGACTGGGGACTTGTATAACCCAGATTCCTTATTTTTAGCAACAGCCTGGCAGTTGCCTGTATATGAGAACTCTTGTTCACAGATACTGGCATCGAAAGCTTGATTCTTGTATAGATCTTAGGATGACGCCGTGTACTTTTTTGGGGATTGAGAAAATATGTCACCCACATTCCTTATTCTTTCTTAGGAAAAGTCAGTGCAGTTGCCTGCATCTGAGGATTTCATTTCCCTAGTTTATGCTTCAAAAACCAAAATTCGTGCTTAGCCCTTAGCAAGAAACACTGAAGTTTTATTGGAATGGAGGACACGTGTAAACCAGATTCCTTATTCTCCTTTAGCAATAGACAGTGCAGTTTGCGGTATACGAGGACTCCCATTATCCTGAATGGTGTATATAAGGACTCCCACTAACCACCTGAATGGTGGTTATCTCTTAGCAAGACGGTCTGTAGGTTTTTTGGGATGGAGGACTCGGGAAAGCAAGATTCTTTATTCTTCCAAAGTAACAGGTCGTGTAGTGTTCTGTATATGAAGACTCCCATTACAGAAATTCCTGCTTCATTCTCTGCAAGACGCCATATGTTTCCTGGTGACCTAGAATTCCAGTTGCTTGGATATCTAGAGAAAGACTCCCATAAAGTTCTTGAGGAATTGGAACCATAGATTCCTGTTCCTTTTTCAAAAGACACACTAAAAATGTGGTGACACAGGATCCCAGATTGCTGATTAAACCTTATCAAGAGTCTTTTTAGATTTAGGCGGTTGATAACTCCAAGAACCGGATTCCCTTTTCGTTCTCAGCAAGATTCCCTTATTTTCCTGTACATGAGGATTCCAAAACTCTTTATACAAAATGCAGATGCCCAGATATTTCCTAGGGACGTGAATTCCTTGAATCCTGGCTACATTTTAATAATTCTTACTAAATATTTAGCAACTGCAAAACTCTCGGCCCCTCTCCAAATAAAGTACAAACGGAAACTTAAGGATTACGAAGTTCATGTTAAGACCAAAGTTACATCCAAATACGGCAAGATGATACCTTTTTCCGGGAAACTGGCTTTAATTGTCCCGAGGAACCTATGGGACTTGTACTACCAGATACCCGATTACAACTCTCAAGAGGACCAGAATGTTGCTGGAGTCCTGAAATGACTGAATCATAATACCCACAAGTCAAGTATCTCCGAAACATGAGATGAGCTGGAAGCCTTGATTCTTGTTCATACCGCAGAAAGACACCCTGAGAATTTTTCGGAGTGTGGACTACTGTATCACAGATTCCTTATTCATCCTTAGCGAGGGGCCATTTAATGTCCTGTATATGAGTAGCCCTTTCCCCAGAATCCTGTTTGGAAACCCTGATTCTTGTATTGCCATTACCAAGATGTCATGTAGATGATCTGAGAGAGGAACAGTGTAAACAGGGTTCTTATTTCTCCTTAGCTAGAGATCGTGTATATTCTGTATATGAGGACTACTGTTACCTATGTTCCAGGTTCTAAACCCTGATCATTATTTAGCACAACAGATGACCTGTTGATTTTCATGACTGATGTATGCTATAACCTCGATTTTTTCTTCCCTGTCAAGGGGCTGTGTATTTTCCTGTATAATAGGACGCTCATTAGATACATCTGGCTTTGAAACTCTTATTCCTTTTATCACTTTCCAAGAAGCTCTGTAGATTTTTGGGTTTGAGGACTCGTGTAACCCTGATTTCTTACTCTTTCTTAGCAAAAGGTCATGTAATTGCCTGTAAATAAGGACTCCATTTCCCGGATTAATGCTCGAAAACACCATGATTCGTGTTTTGCCCATAGCAAGACGACCTGAAGTTTGCTTGGGTTTCAGGACACGAGTAACGTAGATTTCTTATTCTTACATAGCAATAGGCAGTGAAGTTTCCTGTATACGAGGACTCCCATTACCCAGATTACTACTTCAAAAACCTGATTCGTGGTTACGTCTTAGGAAGACGGCCTGTAGTTTTTGGGATAGAAGACTCATATAAGGAAGATTCCTTATACATCCTTAGCAATATGATGTGTAGTTTCCTGTATATGACGACCTCCATTACCCACCTTTCTGCTGCATTCTGCAGTATGCCAGGACAGTTCCTGGAGACCGAGAATTCCAGTTTTTGGATATCAAGATAAAGACGTCCATAATGTTCTTTGGGAACAGGAATCCAAGATTCCTGGTTCCGCTACAAAAGACCTCCCCAAAATGTGAAATCTTCCAAACCCAACATCCCAATTCCGACCTGCCCACCCACAAGAATTTTCTGCACTTTGAGGTCAACTGAATCGAGGAATTTTGTACCAATATACCTTTTGATTCTGGAGAATATGATTATGGTCATAGATGGTCCCAGGAAACAAAAGGATTTCCAGGGCCAAATCCTTGATTAGAACTAACAAGAGGACCAGAAATATCCTGCGGATATGTAATGACTGATTTAGGATATCCACGGAGCAAGTAGCTCTGAAAATGTAGGGACCCAGAGGCCCATGTTGCTCATTAAACCTTATCAAGGGGCCTTGTAGATTCCGGAAAATGAGAACTGCTAGAACCGGATTTCCTTTTTATTCTCAGTAAGATGCCCTGATTTTTCCTTTCGATTTGGATTCCAAAATCAGTACATCAAAAGACAGATGCCCAGAAATTTCCTAGGGACGTGGATTCCATGATTCCTGTTAACCATTGAAAGTATGTAGTAAACATTTGGCAAGTGCAAAACCCTTGTCCCGTCTCAAAATAAAAAGTGACACGGAAGGGGACGGATTACAGGATTCATCTTAATACCAGAGGTACATCCAAATATGGCATGAAGATTCTTTTTGTCCTGGAATCTGGCCTTAGTTGTTCCGAGGAACCTAATGGTTTTGTAGTGCCCAATACCCGTTTAAAACTTTTAAGAGGACCAAAATGTTCCTGGAGTCCTGAAATGACCGATTCATTATATCCGCATGCTAAGTTGCTCCAAAACATTTGGGGAGATCGAAGCTCTGCTTCTTTTTTGTCTCATAGCAGACAC
>NW_007260670.1:0-14736 GCF_000164805.1 Carlito syrichta
GCTGGAGTACTGACTGAGCACTGTAGGTTCAGGCCCCGGGAGCCATGATCATCCTGCACTCCGCAGCCTGGCTGACAGAGACCCCAGTGACAAAAAAGACACCTCCCACATGTGTCAGGATGGGAGACCATGGCTCCCCAGGGCAAGGTCCACGTGGGCGGGGGTCAATGGAGTGATTGGAAGAGGAAGGGAACTGCACCACTGCTCAATGTTGGCAGACAGAGTGACATGAACCTGTGCCAGCCATGGCATTGCCAGACTGTGTTGATCACTCTGTTCCCATTCATCCCCCTAGCTTGGGACCATCTATTTTGTGAGCTCACACATGTCCTTGCTGTGGATCCCAAGTGTGGAGGGTGTAGGCAGGTCTTATGGGGCGTGTGGCTGAAGATGTGGGTTGGATGTGCCTGGTGGCCAACTTTGAACCCTCTCAAAATTTCAGGCCAGAAAATGCCTTTTCCTCTCCGATCCTTAAAGGTGACTCCTCAAGCTGGGTGGCAGGGGTGGTGGTGGTGAATATTATTATTTGGATTTGGAATTCACTCTGTCACCCAGGCCAGAGCATAGGGGCTAACTCATGGACACCACAAACTCCACCTGTGTGGCTCAGGCCATGCTCTCACCTCGGCCCCCCGAGTGGCCAGAACCACAGGCCTGCACCACTATGCCTGGCTAATATTTGGATTTATTTTTGATGGCGGAGACAGTATTGCCCCATGTCCAAGACTGGTGTTGAATCAACAGTCTCAGGCTGTCCACTCATCTGGAGCTCTGAAGGGCCGGGATACTGGGCTGAGCCCCTGAGCCCGGCCAGTGGTTGTGGTGGTGGTGTAGGTTGGTATTTTTATTCTGAGTTAGAGTCCTGCTCTGTTGCCCAGGCCAGAATTCAGTGGCCCACTCTTGGCCTCCACGGCCTCCACCGGCTGGGCTCTGGTGAACCTCTCACTGTGTCTTCCCAAGTAGGTGGAATGACTGTGTGAGCCACCATGATCAGCTAATATTTTATCTTCTTGTAGAGACAAGGTCTCGCCAAGGTGCCCGGGCTGGTCTGGAACCTGGGGTCTCATGCCATCCTCTCACCTCGGCCTCCCAGAGTGCCAAGATGACAGGTGTGAGCCCCTGCACCCAGCCTGCAGACCCCTCTCAGGGCCCCACTATGAGGCCCACTACCTTCCAATGACCTGGTGTCAGAAGCCAAACTCTGAGGCCTTCATGTTGACAGGGTCTGGAAGACCAAAAACCCAGGATGCAGGGCAACTCTGGGCAGCTATTGACTCTGCTTCTACTAATCTTTTATGTTTGCCCTAGGTATCCGGAGAGTTGAGAGAAGAAAAAAAATTGTAGTCCCTTAAAAGAATCTATTAACAGAAACATGCAACTAGTGAAATGGAAATTTTTCTGCTGAGATATGACCCTCCACTTGAGTTTTTCTATTCCCACCCTTTTGGTGCTTGAACTGACAAAAATGATTAAAAAATGTGGGTGGCACTCTCCTACCCCTGGGATCCTTGGCTTGATTGTGCATCAGTGTTCTCTTTATCCCTGTCAGGGGACTATAGATGGAAATTGTAAACATCATGTTTGGCATCATAATAGGCTTATTACTTTTAGTTTTTTAAGTTGGTTGCTAAATAGGGAACTTTGGGGATATCGTTTTCCTTTTGCTAATTGTGAAGTGTTATATAGGTATTTTTAGCATAACAAAAAATTTTGTTGTGATGATTACGAGTGTTTTAGTTTTAGGTGCCCCCATTTATGCAAGAAAACAGATGGATGGCCCTATAATTTGCAGTATACACAAACATTTGCATTTTAGAGTAGATCATTAATATGTAAAGGTTGAAATAGTAGAAAAGGCTTTGTAATTGTATTTAGAAAAAATAAAATGTTAAGGAAACCTAAGTTAGACATTAAGTTGTTAAGTTTAGATGGTTAGCGTTAATAGTTCCTGAAAACATGTTGTGAAAAATTACATGATTTAAAGATTCTATTAGTGGATACATTGTCATAAATTTGAGGGAAGACAGAGAGTATTTCAATGCCATTAGAACAATGATCAAAACATAATGGATATATCAGAGTTGGAAGGCCAAACTGTATATAACTTAAAGTATAAAAAGAACTTGAAAAGAAAAATAAACGGGCAATTGTCCTGCATAACATCAGAGTCAGTGTGGAAGTTTTCTCCTATGCTGACGCCGTTCCTCATTCAGGAAACCCTGAGCTGCAGGAACATGACTCTGACAAGTGGGGTCTGAATAGGGCCCTGAATGTTAAGCCTTCTTTAATCTGAACAGATAAAACCTTGCCTAGGATGCTACAGACCTCTCGGTAGAGCAAAGCTAGGAAGGGTAAGCAGTTTTAGAGCTGTGATATAAACATGGGTCAGAGTGAAATTAAAGAAAAAAAATTGTTCATAAGTATTTTGATGAACATGCTTTCTAAAAGAGGAATTAAAGTTTCCTCTACACGATTACCTCATTTTCTCCATTTTATGCTAGAATGGTTGTTTGAGTCCAGCTCCAATGAGAGAGTCAGGGCCTGACTGGGGAGAATCAGGAAGTGGTGAAAAAGAAAAGACGAAGATGACAGGAATCCTCTTCCTGGGGAGAGCTCAAGATTGCCAATTTTTATTCAATTCTTACAAGTTTATATAGTTTTTTTACTGACCCCCCTACCCACAAAATGTATCCCATGTTACACACTAAATGTTTGCATCATGTTTTTTCTTTTGTTTATGGGGAAGTTGACCTTTACAGGTTTCATTTTGTTTCTTCCTGCTATCAGGTGGTGTAACAAAACACCAGCTGCCAATTTATCAGCCATGTCCTGTGACCTCTAGGTCACCTGAATCTCTTCCCTTCGCTATTCTATTTCTTTTCCTTTACTAATCTAATTTCTTAATTCTACCCTTATATATACTTTCAGCAGCAATATATGGACTTGTTTTTTCTTTTATATCACCACCCTTACTTACCCACTACGAATTCTTAATACTATTAATTTAAAAATTTAACTTTCTTAATTCTAATTGCCTTATCTGTATTACTTGCTATTTTATCAACTCTTACATTTTATATTTCTAAACAAAACATGTCTAAATCTACACTTATATATGAAATTAATCTTACTTCTAATCTGAAATGTATTTAATTTTAAACCTACATTAAGTGTATATAATTTGAAATTTACCTTAAAACTTAAGTATTTCTTATTCCCTATATTTACCTAATGTCTACATCTATAATAAACAGTTGTCTTTTAATTATAGTTGCTATCTATTTAATTCTAATCCTTACTTTAATTTTAACCTTCTTTCTAATTAAACTATAATATTTCTTAAATCAAAAGGCATGTCTGTGACTTGTTTTTCCGGAAAACACCTGTTTTTGGAGAAACTCTGTCTCAATTTCTCACTTCGTCTTCAATCACAACTGTCAATGTTGTTACTTATAAAGGGTGTGAGGAAGTACTTGTTTTTTCTTGTTAGCTAAAGGTTGCAAAATTTACATTCCCTTGTCGCTTCAGGGGGGAAATTTTTGCTGTTGAGCCCTTTTTACATTTTTATACATAGGTTTACTGCTAATTCCGCATGCTTGCACATTCTAAGGGGCACCCTTTTTGCTGCAATCTCACCTCTATTATGCCTATGTATAATTTTTGCTGTCAAATGCCATCATCCATTTGTGCATCTATTATCTCAATTAAAGAGGGAATATTCTCAAGCCTATGCATGCAATCCTTCAAAGTTAGGGAATGTCTGTCAACAGGATCCATGGGGCTTTGCCTCCGTCATGGCCGCATTTTACTGGGGCCTTGCTCCCAGCCGGTGTTTTTCCTGTTTTCAGGTCCCTTTTACCTTACTTTTACTAGTGATTGCGGCTCCCAGCATTTTCCCCTTTTTTGTGTTTTAGAATGGCAAGGTGGATAGTGTCGGAGTTCCGTTGAACAGCTTTTCTTAGTTTCTGGATAATGACTGGTAGGACAAATAGCAAAAACAAAATGATTAGTCCAATTGCTATAAAATTGTAAATTAAATTCCAAAGAGAATTAGAAGAAATGAATCGAGTAAGAGTATCTGTGAATTTAGATGCCAATTGAGAAAACGAAGTTGGAAATAAATGTGCTTGAGAAATAACCATGATTTGAGTGTGCAGCTGCTGAATGTCTAGGGTTGAATTTGTGGAGTACCAAACTCCCATTAAATGTTTTTGGATATCAGTCTGGCTAATATTTTGCCCATTATATGGCTAAGAGTAACACAAATTCATTTAAATTGGGCGTGAAAAGCAACAGACATTTGGACCTTAATATGCTCTATTTGACTTCCTATATATAACAATGCTGATTCTAAAGTATTTAATCTATCAATAATACCCTTATCTATTTGTTCTTGAGTAAACAAAGCTAAACTAACATTTTGGGATAACTCGTTCACATGTTCAGCAGTATGTACTTCCTGTACTAAAGCAGCTGCAGAAGCTGCTACAGATCCTATTATGGCAATTAATGCTGTTATTCATAATATAAAGGCAGCCACAAACCTTCGAGATCTAGCTAAAGTAGAAGTTACTTGTTCCAAAATGAATGTTCCAGGAGTAGCATACCAAGGGATTGGCAGCTTAACAGGTAAAAACACATATGCCGGACGTCTTAATAAAAACACTTGAGCGGGGTTTTTACCAACACAATTGGACAGTGAACAGTTTTCACAAGTAACTTCACAATGACCATATTTATAAATTAAAGAATATTTAGAATGAAAATTTGCAATCAATAAAGCATAAGGAGAATCAACACACGCCTGTAAAAAGTGGTAAAACAAGAACGGGGTCGATAGAGTGTTATGGGGCCTGTTGCTGCAAATAACCGATAAAGCTGGGGTTGTAATGAACTATTCTGAGACCAAGAACTTTGGAAAATAGGTGTAGGTCACCCATATGGGGACCAACTATCTAAAATTATAGGGGGTGGGATTTGCGGGTAAGATCTGCTCCAGTTAATTCTTAAATTGGATCCTGAGTTAAGATAAGATCTATTAATTATACTTCGGTCTGGAGATTGACCAATCGTATATTTTTATAGAGGAAAATTTATGAAAAGGTGGTATTGGTTCAAATAATTTATAGGACACAGTAGTATTAAACCTACATATCCTCCATTTTGGGAACCCGTCATTTCTCCCTATTGCATCCCAATAATGTCTTACATGCGTGATATCAGTACAAAGGGAAATATTATTATTTTGGGTTTTCTCTATAAAGTAACGACCATTAGTACCGTATACATCCGTGGGGCCGTAAAATGTGAGTCCCCACAGATTACTCCGACCTCTAGAAGTACGGGAATTTGTAAAAATAATTCTACGTTTTAACAACATGCATCCTGACCAAGAAAAAGGAGAAAAACAAATAGGATGAGTTCCTGTTACCCCAGTATAATTAATGCCATTAACCTTTCTAATAGTGATGAATGAAGAAATTTTGCTTCCCATTAAGTCACTATTATTAGTGAAAATCTTAATAGTTGGCTCATCCCAAGTTATGGGTGAATTAAAGGCAGGTCAAGCACATAGGCCCAATAGCTTGGGATATTATTATTTGGTGATAAGGTGGCAGTAAAACATCCAGGGGTGACAATACCTGGGTTGTTATAACAGCAAGCATAGCCACAAACAACGTCCCAGAATTAGCAGTGTGTCCTTGGGACAAAACCAGTTCCTCTGCTTGCCCTGTCAGCGCCTTCAGCTGGCTCCAGGTGGGGGGTGTTGCATTCTGAGTCCGTCTGGAGCACCAATGTTTCTGAGACCTCAAAGTCATTCTGGCGAGCGACGTAGTCATGGAGGGAGCTGGAACAAATGATGTCAGCTCAGGAGGATCAGGAACAAATGACATCGGTGTTGAAGAACTTGGAGCTGAAATATAAAGCTCAGGAAGAACTGGCGAGAAATTTGGATGATGATGGAACTTAAATGTTGATTCAGATGGAGATGAAAGCACACATGGTATTTTCATAAGTGGTGCATAACTTTTTTCTTCGCTTTCAGAGGAGCTGGAGTATTCACACACTCTTCAGTGAGGTGGCAAGGGAACCGGAGGAGGCATCTTGCTCTTGGTCACCTTGGTCAGGGACAGTGGTTGGGGCCGGATGAACAGGTGACTCATTGTAATGTCAAATGAGTGGATCAGGTATCCACACTGGCAAGTCAGCGTTCTGAGGGAAGACACAAGCAAAGCCTCGTCCGGACGTTAGTAAAATCCATTGACATTTAAATGCTTAATTACAAACAAAGCATGATTTATTATATGCCTGGTTGTAAAGCTCCCATAATTTCCATAGTTTCATTTATCTTTCTTAAGCCATGTAACATTCTCCACTTGCCTGGTTTCTTTTTGATAGCAAACACTGGGGAGTTCCAAGGGCTGTTAGACTTTTCTATATGTCCTGCTTGCAATTGCTGGTCCACTATTTCTTGTATTGCTGACAACTTTTCAGCGGATGGGGGCCACTGTTCAACCCATATAGGGACATCATCCCTCCAAGTTATGGGGTCAGCAGTCGTATCAGTGGCCCCCCATTATAAATCCGTCCCTAGTCCTTCCCTATTTTTATTAGGCATGACCAAAATTGGTTCGGTGATACCTTGTAAATTTTTCCCTAATCCTTTATTAGGATGAAATCCCATTTGAATCATCTGGATACTAGCAAATGATTTTTGACTTATAAGACTCCCATTTGTTCCAATATATCTCTTCCCCATAATGTAAAGGGGAGGGATGGGATAACATAAGGCTGAAAAGTGCCTGACGTCTCCAAGTCAGTCCATGTTAGCATTTGAGTACTTTTAGCAACATTGTGAGCTTGCCCCAAACCTACTAAATTTGAAGCAGTTTCTTGTACTGGCCAATGTTGGGGCCAATCTTTTCCTGCAATTCAGGAAGCATCTGCTCCAGTATCTATGAGCCCTTCGAACTGCCTGCCCTGAATTTGAATAGTTTTTATAAGTCTACTGTTTTTTACCTCTTGAATCCAAAAGGCCATGTCACTAGAGCCGAATCCCTTTTCCTCTCGGGGCTTTGAAGAAATTAAATTTCCCCTCTTGAAAAACGGCAAAACTAATAACTGTGCAATCCTTTGCCCTGCATGAATCATAATGGTCTTGGAAGGTGGCTGTAAAAGAACCTGAATTTCTCCTGTATAATCTGAGTCTATCACTCCCGAAATGAAAGAAAGTCCTTGAAGAGAGGTGGAACTGTGCCCGATTACCAATCCTAACGTCCCTTCAGGGAGTGGGCCAAAAGTTCCTGTAGGAATTTTAGTTATGGCTGAGTCACTAGTTAATATTGCTGAGGTGGAAGAACTGAGGTCCAATCCTGAGCTGCCTGGAGTTGCTCTGAAGAGCTGTTCAATTTTGTTCCTTGTAGGAACGGATTTTGACTCTGGAAGTTCAGGTTTTGGTTTTGACTGCCATGGTTCTGAGATGTCCCGATTATTTGAGGGGCCTGGGATTGGCCGCGCTGCCAGTTTCCCTGCAGCTGAGCCTGATTATTAAGGCTGGGAAATAATAGAGTACCATTCTTATGAAATTTAGATCGGCAGTCCTTAGTCCAATGAAACCCTTTGGCACATCCCCCACAAACAATAGACGGTGAGTTTGTATTATTTTGTGCAGGTCTCGATTGGACATTTTTAAAGGGGCAATTTCTGCCAAAATGGCCGGGTTGTCCACAAGTAAAACAATTCCCATTCTTTATATCCTGCTTTTGTAAGACCTGGGAAATTGTTTGCCCTTTAAGCGCAGTGGCCATACCCACTCCCTGCATATAAGAGGGTGTCAATTCAGCACACGTTTTAATATAATCAGAGATAGCACCTGTCTTTCTGATAGGTCTAATTAAAGCTTGGCATGGAGGAGAGGCATTTTCAAAAGGTAACTATTTCACTATTAGATCTTCTGCAGCCTTATTAACCACCAACCTTGCTACTGCTTCAGACAGCCGAGCTATAAAACCCTCATAAGGTTCGTCTGGCTTTTGCTTAACATTGGCAATTCCTGGCACCTTCTGATCGGGAGGAGTCAATTTACGTCATGCCTCTACACCCATTTCTCCCACAGTCTGTAATACGTCCTTATGCATCTTAGCCTGTGCACCAATAGTCAAAAACTGTCCTTCTCCCATATACATGTCCTTAGTAACTACTGGTCTAGATGTCCCTCGCCATTGTCAATTTTGCATAAGCATTTTGTTTTTGACAGTTTCCTCATACTCCATTTTCCATAAATAAAATTGTCCTCCAGTTAAACATGCCTTAGCAACTTGGAACCAATCATAAGGAACCAACCATCGTGCCCCTAGCCCTTCTACCAGGGAAAGTGTATAAGGAGCAATGGGACCATAATCATGACAAGCCGTTTTAATTTTATTATTATTAATTTTTTTTGAGTTGGAGTTTCACCCTGTCACCCAGACTGGAGTGCAGTGGCTGCTCCCGGCCACCGCAGCCTCGACCTGCTGGGCTCCGGTGATCCTTCCGCCTCAGCCTGCCAAGTAGCTGGAATTACAGGCATGTGCTACCATGTCCGGCTGATTTTTTGATTTATTGTAGAGATGAGGTCTCACTGTCCAGGTGCGTCTCGAACCCGTGGGCTCAGGTAATCCACTCACCTCAGCCTCCCAAAGGCGCGGGATTACAGGCTGAGCCACCGAGCCCGGCTTTGTTTTAATTGCTTTAAGTAGTTTAAAAGATAGGGCTTCCCATCGCGGGTCCTCCCCTTCAAAGGTAATGGGAAAGCAGTGCAATAATTCTCCTTGTTCATGTGCTTGTTGCATAGCTCCTCTAAATCCCGATTTATATTTTCTTGCCTTGTTTTCCGGAGGCATGAGGGAAAGAGGGGGAGCAAAGGTAACGTGAGAGGAGGCCAACCTGGGTTATTATATTTAGCAGCTTCCTCATTTAAATCTACCTCGTCTTCAGGAGACAACTGATCCTCAATACTGAAAGTCGGGGGTTCCCCTTTATATTCTTTCTCCTCAGACTTGGACCGTTCCTCCTCCTGAGTTAGCATAATCTTAGAAGACCGAGAGGAAGTTCTATTAAGCAACAGGGTAGCAGTGGTCTCAGTTTGGGAAAAGGTGCCATGACAAGGATTAGTCATGAGAGCCTGCCTTAATATATTCCATAAAGAATAAGCATCCTCAGGCATTTGGGTCCCTCCGTTAGTGGTATACCATCTTTTAATATTTTTTCCAACCTGGTCCCAGATTTCCAAATCCAAGGTCCCCTCATCAGGAAACCAGGCATTTACCTTTTGAACAAAGTCTAAAAATAAGTTTAATTTGTTTTTACTAACCTTAATCCCTTTATGCTGCAATGCTTTTTCCATAATTCTTAAATAAGCTTTTCTTTCTTTTGAACCGGAATGGCCCATATTTACTCCTTATGGAGGCACGACAACTGCTCAAGTTCTTAAAGAGACATGCTAACTTCTCAAATCACTTCTTTTAAAGAGGAACACTATCTTCTCAAGTTCTGGATTACTCTTAAAGAGACACGACAACTTCTCAACTTCTTTTTAAAGAGGCACTATGACATCTCAAAAGTTCTGACACGCTTACTTCTCAACGTCTTAAAGAGGCACAATAACATCTCAAAAGTTCTGGCTATTTGTCCTATCCTTAACCTGCACTCACTCACAGTGCGTTTGCAGTACCCTCAGGACAAAGTCCATTCCCGAAACGACATAAAAATTATACTTACCTGCAATCAGGTCCCTGTTCAGGGGCTCCACTGGCTTGAGTCCAGCTACAATGAGAGAGTCAGGGCCTGACTGGGGAGAATCGGGAAGCAGCGAAAAAGAAAAGACGAAGATGACAGGAATCCTCTTCCTGGGGAGAGCTCAAGACTCTGCCAATTTTTATTCAATTCTTACAAGCTTCTATAGTTTTTTACTGACCTCCCTACCCACAAGATGTATCCCATTTTACACACTAAATGTTTACATCATGTTTTTTCTTTTGTTTATGGGGAAGTTGACCTTTACAGGTTTCATTTTGTTTCTTCCTGCTACCAGGTGGTGTAACAAAACACCAGCTGCCAATTTGTCAGCCACGTCCTGTGACCTCTAGGTCACCTGAATCTCTTCCCTTTGCTATTCTATTTCTTTTCCTTTACTAATCTATTTTCTTAATTCTACCCTTATATATACTTTCAGCAGCAATATATTGACATGTTTTTTTCTTTTATATAACCACCCTTATCTTACCCACTACGAATTCTTAATACTATTAATTTAAAATTTTTACTTTCTTAATTCTAATTGCCTTATCTATATTACTTGCTATTTTCTTATCACCTATTTTACATTTTATATTTCTAAGCAAAACATGTCTAAATCTACACTTACATATGAAATTAATCTTACTTCTAATCCGAAATGTATTTAATTTTAAACCTACATTAAGTGTATATAATTTTAAGTTTACCTTAAAACTTAATTATTTCCTATTCCTTATATTTACCTAATGCCTACATCTATAATAAACATTTATGTTTTAATTATAACTGCTATCTATTTAATTCTAATTCTTACTTTAATTTTAACCTTCTTTCTAATTAAACTATAACATTTCTTAAATCAAAAGGCATGTCTGTGACTTGTTTTTCCCGAAAACACCTGTTCTTGGAGATACTCTGTCTCAATTTCTCACTTCCTCATCAATCACAACTGTCAGTGTTATAAAGGGTGTGAGGAAGTACTTGTTTTTCCTTGTTAGCTAAAGGTGGCAAAATTTGCTTTCCCTTGTCCATTCAGGAGAGGAAATTTTTTGCCGTTGAGCCCTTTTTACATTTTTATACATGGGTTTACTGCTAATTCCGCATCCTTGCACATTCTACGGGGCACCCTTTTTGCTGTAATCTCACCTCCATTATGCCTATGTATAATTTTTGCTGTCAAATGCCATCATCCATTTGTACATCTATTATCTCAATTAAAGAGGGAATATTCTCAAGCCTATGCAGGCAATCCTTCAAAGTTAGGGGAGGTCTGTCAACAGGGTCCATGGGGCTTTGCCTCCATTATGGCCGCATTTTACTGGGGCCTTGCTCCCAGCTGGCGTTTTTCCTGCTTTCAGGTCCCTTTTACCTTACTTTTACTAGTGATTGCAGCTTCCAGCAAACGGTGCCGCTGGTTCCCTGAAGAAGGCATTGGAATTTAGAATCATGGACAAAGGTTGGGGAAAAAGTGGAAGTTTATTATCCTCTCCATGGTCCAGAACGAGTGCCTGTAGATACTTTTGCATTATGGAATATAATGAAAGATGTCTTATATCCACACGAGATTGATAAAAAGACCATTAAAGCAAACGAGGAACCAGGTGAAACAACTCCCTTGCTAATTCCTGTTCTTTCCCAGGCAATGTTAGCCACTGCCCCTGTTGATGATGGTCATCTACTACCTGAGGATAAGGAATGCATAAAAGAAAAAGCAGCTAGGTATCATGAAGAAAAATATCCAGATAATTTAAATTTGCACCTTGGCCCCAAAAGATCTCTGGCAAGTGGAGCCAGGCAGGGAGGGATTGTGATTTGTGACTGTCTTGATTTAAGTGGAGAAAATTGTCTTTCTATACTGATTCCTGTTATAAAAATGGGATGTTGTATCATATTTTTTAAAGTCACCATTCCTGTTAATAAGGCAACCATTCTTGATTTACTTATCCAATTACAGCAACTAATAATTGTTAGAAACCAACCATTTTTCATAGATCATATTAGATTTCATTAAGGACTCCCTGGACCTCTACATCAAGGTAATTAATTAGCAGATGCCTTGACATAATCGGTCATATGCCCTCTCTTTGTAGGTTCTTTAGTGAATCAAGCTCAGCAATCCCATACAATTCATCACCAAAACTCTGAAGCTTTCAGGCACCAGTTTCACATTTTAAGAGAAACAGCTAGACAAATCATAAAATATACTTAGTGTCCTACTTCTAATAGCCCCCTCCCCTCAGGAGTTAATCCCCATGGATTAAACACTAATATTTTGTGACAACTGTATGCTACTCATTTCCAAAGTTTTGGAAAATTGTCATTTCTACATGTGACATTGGATACATTTTTCCCTGTAATTTTAGCCTCGCCCAGAACTGGGGGAGTCTATAAAGATGTAGTCCAACATTTATTCTCTTGTGTTTTACAGCTGGGTTTTTCTAAACAATTAAAAACCGATAATGCTCTTTCTTATGCATCAAAAACTTTTCAGTCATTTTATACCCAGTTTGGCATCTCTCGTTCTACAGGAATGCCATATCATCCTCAAGATCAAACTATCATTGAGAGCCCATCAAACGTTAAAAAATCAAATAATTAAATTGCAGGATAAGGAATAGAATATAATTCTCCCCATCATACCAGAAACCATGCTACGTTTGTAAGTTATCATCTCAATTTGGACTCTGAAGCACATTCAGCTATGATGAGACATTGGGAGTCCTAAGAATACTGTTAATCTGATGGCAAAAGGAAAGATTTTCTTACAGGTTAATGGAAGGAGTCCAATGTCCTTTTAACATGTGGGACAGATTATGCTTGTGTTTTTCCCCAGGACTTACTTTAACCTATTTTGGTACAGGATCATCTAATTAGACATATCCAGCTCCCCACCCTTGTCGAGTTACAGGCAGAGGAGACATAAATCACACCATCAGTCTGAGTAAAATGCAGATGATGAAGAGAAAGTGTTGGTTCCAAAGTTGAAATGTCTCACGATTCAACAACCACTTTCACCTCCACCAACTCGACCAATGTCATCTCTTCCTTTGTCATCTCCTGCTCATCAACCCAGACATTACCATTGAGCTGTTTTGACTAGACAGTGCACACTACCCACATGGGAGCAAATCAACATGCTCAACCAAGATGCTGAGGATCTGGTTCGCTCTCAAGACATTTCTCTCACTCTCTCTACTGTTTTTGTTGCTCTGCTGGCTATTATAGTGTGCCAGGTGGGTTGTACTTATTCGGAAAAATCGTATTGGTTTTATATCTCAAACCCTCCAGTATTCCAGCCTGCTACATGGGATGGTAATATTATTACTGTTTTACTAATCATTCTTCTTTTTTAGGAGGCCCCACTTTTTTTTCATCACAAGTCAAAACTGTTATTAATTATAATTTTTCTTTTTCAAGTTATTCTACTTCTCCTCCAATATGTTTTAGTTTACCTAAAAAATCAGAACAGTCCTTTTATATTTCGGGTTGTTTAAACTCATGAATAAAAGCCATGGTAACAGATAGCCCCTCTTATCTTCCCAGAACGGCAAATGACTGAGATAATAGGTTTCTTAAATTATTGATGCCTGGGGACTCTGACCCTAAATTAGCAACCAGGGCTCTGGAGGAACGCCTTAGTCCCTCAGATCGAGGACTCAGGGGCCAGATCATGCTGCCGTGCCCCATCCTGGCTGACGGAGACTCTAGTGACAAAAAAGACATTTCCCACGTGCGTCAAGATGGGCATCCATGTCTCCCCATTGAAAGGTTCGCATGAGCAGAGGACGATGGAGTGATTGGGAGAGGTACGGGACCTCACCCTGCCTGATGGTGGCAGACAGGGTGACAGTAAGCTGGACTGCCCTCGGCATACCCATATCACTTTGATCACTATGTGCCCAATGGCTGCCCTAGTTCAGGTATGTCTTTTCCATGAGCTCACATGTGCCTTTGCCATGGGTCACGAGTGTGGAGGGTGGAGGCCAGCCTTCTCGGGTACGTGTCTGAAGGCACATGAAGGACATGCCTGGTGGCCAGCTTTGAAACCTCAAACAAATGACAGACCGGAAGTACCTTTTCCTCCCCCATTCCTGAGAGTGACTCCTTGCATTGGGTGTCAGTGGTGGTGGTGGTGGTGGTGGTGGTGGTGGTGATTACTATTATTTGGATTCAGAATCCCTGTCTGTCCCCCAGGACAGAGAGCAGGGGCATGCTTAGGGTCCCCGCAGTCTCCACCTTCTGTGCTCATGCAATCCTCCCGCCTCAGATCCCTGAGTGACTGGAATCACATACCTGTGCCACCATGCCCAGCTAATCTTTGGATTTATTATTGATGTCTGAGATAAGGTCTCACCCCATGTCCCGGGCTGATGTCAAAACTTCAGGCTTATGCCGTTCAATCACCTGGGTCTCCATAAGGCCAGAATGCCAGGCTGAGTCCCTGATTCTGGCCTGTGGTTGTGGTGGTGGTGATGGTTTGTATTTTGCTGATGGTTGGTATTATTTTTCTCAGATAGAGTCCCACTGTCACCTTAGCCAGAGTGCAGGGGCCTGCTCTCTACCACCACGGCCTCCACCAGAGGGGCACCAGCAATCTTTCCCTCACGGCCTCTCTAGTGGCCGGAAAGACAGGTGTGTGCCACCACACTTGACTCATTTTTTTTGTCTTCTTGTAGAGAGGAGGCCTCGACAAGGTGCCAGTGCTGGTCTCGACCCGGGTCTCAGGCTTTCCACTCTCCTCGGCCTCCCAGAGTGCCGGGATGAGGGCATGAGCCCCCGTGCCTGGCCTACACGTCTTTCTCGTGGCCCAACTGTGAGGTCAACTCCCTTCCAACAACCAGGGACACCAGAGAGGTCGACTGGAGTCTCCCACCAACCCGTTCCATGGGAGAGACACTGGTGCAGGGGAGTGTCTTCTCCTGGGCACCACCACTCCACTGGCCTAGTTCTCTAGGGTCA